>NC_133369.1:44262560-44562560 GCF_049309525.1 Garra rufa
ATATATATATATATTATATATATATATATATATATATATATATAAAAACATCATCAGGTGTGTGTTTTAAATGAAACTTAGAACTGAAAATTAAAATTAAAATTAATAATAGTGATTATTTTGTAGTGAAACAACAAATTACATACAATAGTTTTCAGGACTTACTCAATAAAAACAATCAAAAAAAGCACATTATGTTCATAAATGCACATAAGATTTGGTCGACAGTTCATGGCCTCAAATGTCACTTAAATTTGTTGTCAAACTAAACTATATCTATCATAACATAACATTCTGCCTTCTGCCACTATATATATATCAGTATATATAATCACCCATCCAAGAAATTATTACCTTGTGTGATCAGTGCTCCATATATATCTTTTTATTTATTACAGTGTTTATGACAACCCCAGGCTTTTTTATGTCAGAAAATGCATGCAGTGTTGTATAAAAACTGCATACAATATATGGCCATTGACTGTATATGCAAGTATCTAGCCATGGTACAGTATTTCACACTAAGTTCAGGTCAAGTCAGATTGTTTACTGCCTGCACTGGCCATTATTCTATCGAACAGCATTGAGAAATCACAGTTTGTAGAGGAAACACTTTTGAAACATGAGAAGCAGTTTCAGAAACAAGTGTATTTTATCTTTATTATGTGAGAAAGTGAGATAAGACGGCAGTAAAATGGCTGTAAAGTGTGCCGTCTACATCTGGGAGGTCTTACTGCATGCTAGCAGAAAATATATTCTATTTCTGAGAGGGTTTTATTGCGAGCAGCACCCTGGCATCATGGGAATTTAAAAATTGTCATCCACACTGTAGTGGTAGTAGAATCTATGTTAAAGTGTAAAATCCTTATTGTCTGCAACCATCTACAGTCTTGCATATTTAAGCAGAAACTGTGTCTTAAATACATTTAATGGATGTCAATCACAGATATTTACAAAATGTATCCACCTTGAATGGATTCTATAATACTTTACACTGACATGATTTAATTTGCATGAGATTATACTGTATAATAAGAATTCAAAATTTTCCTGAGCTTTTCAGACATGAGTTATTATAAATTATACTGTAATTTTCAAAATTCAGAACTTCCTCTCTAATAAAAAAATAAGCTAATTATGGAAGCATGAAAAATAAGGAATCATCACTATACACAAAACATAATCATAATTTTTAATCTGTACTTAAAAGTGTGATCGGCTGATCACTGCAGGTTTTGCACCACCGTAACTTGAATTAAAAAATGCAAGGCAGCAGCTACTTTTAGTTGGTTAACTTTTTAAAGGGTAGATGTTTGGACCCTCCTCTCATTAGGGGCCCGGGGCTCTTACGCACAGGTGTGGGCTGTGATTGGCTGTTCGAAAGCGCGTGTGCAACTCACCGGCGTCCGAGCTGCTCCAGACATTCACTAAAGCGCACTGAGCGGAGACTCTGAGAACATCTGCATGAGCAATGGTACAGTTATCCTCAACCACACTGCACTAATGCGCTGAGAAAAGTTCCCCAACATGCTATCGGATCTGGAAACACACTGTCAGGATACAGATCATGGATTCAGGATCGCGTTTTCTGCGCTTCATTGATGCTGTATGAATAGATTTGAAGTGATTCACTGAGAGCGCGGCGCGCATTTGGAGAGGCGCATTGGCTATTCGCAGCAGATTTTGGATAAGAGTTTCTAGGAGACATGGCTTGCCGGCGCTCTGTACCAACGAGGAGGATTTATACCGCATCCGTCTGTTCTGTGCTGTTCATTCTCTTTTTTATTCTTGGATGCCCGCAGGTGAGCAAACACGCGCCGGTTTCGTCATTATTGTTCTGAATTGCAATGCAAATGATGCATGTTCACTGTCTGTTTATGTAGAGATCTCACTGTGCATCTGCAACCCCTCTTGCTGGTCCTCATGTAAAGCATAAAGCTCTGCTGGAAACACTGCGGTTACCTCACAACACAGGTGAGAGCGTTACAGTTACCTGTCAGGTGTGATTGACAGCTGTCAGTTGCATTTGTATTACATAGGTGATATAAGCAATTTATTAATATTGCATTATCAATTTAGATTTTCTCTCAAAATAAAAAGAAATGAACTAACTAGAAATATATCTTTGTAAGAGAATGACTTTATTACAGTTGCAAAGTCTACATGGGATGCCGCCGGCAGGGGGCGCTAGATATCCTAATTAATTTGATCCCTATGACAAATGCACCTAAAATACAAGCTCAAGACTGGTGTGTTTAGATGATTAGACAGTTTAAAAATAATAACAATGAATGCATTAATAATAACAGTGCTTTCTTATT
Organism: Garra rufa; assembly: GCF_049309525.1. Lineage (NCBI taxonomy): Eukaryota > Metazoa > Chordata > Actinopteri > Cypriniformes > Cyprinidae > Garra > Garra rufa. The sequence goes on from NC_133369.1 coordinate 44,264,882, forward strand.
GTGCCTACAGTGCGAGCAAAACTGGACACATGCATGCACACACATTTATTTAACTTTGTAAATGAGGATATCCCATAAAAATAGCACTACTACTTTGTGCTCTTACATAAAGTTAATTATAATGATCCAATGGTTTGGTTACAAAGCTAAAAGATCTACTAAAAGAAGACTAAACTGAATTATAAGTAAAAGCATGTTTATTTCATATATAAATCATTTGTTCCAACCGAGGGTGTCCCCAGATGTCCCCAAAAGGAGGTGTTGTTTGTCGTTTCTGCAGACAATTTTGTACACACACACACACACACACACACACACACAGAGAGAGAGAGAGAGAAAGAAGGAGGGGGTGTGTAGCATAAAGATTGGCATGCACTGGGACTTAGTGAACAATGAACAAAGGCAGACACTTGAAGAAGCTCTCCATCAATCAGCCAAGCTTTACAAACAGTCTCTGTGTGCACTTACTGCCTTTATCCTGTGAGGAGTCTCTGCACTGTTTGGCATGAGCTTAGAGACTGGAGCAGCCAGATATAATAGTGTGTTAGAAAGAGAATGAGAAAGAGTGAGAGCGTGTGTCTCCGTATCACGGCGGAGCGTTAAGAGTGTGTGTCATCAGTGTGAGTCTCACCCCACGGTCAGAGATCATAAATCTGTCTGCTCATGTCTGTAAAAGCATTTATAACTTGAGCCACCAGACCACCGCGAGGATGAGAGGAGCGCGAGTGTATGCGGAGGTCAGAATCACACAACATTAAAACATGTCTTCTGACCTTTACCCCATGAACAACATTTCCACGGACCTTCCTATAAATCACTTCAGCATGCATTTGTATGGATACAGTTACTTATTTTATGCAATTACAACAGTGCATTTACTAGATATGGTCTTTGTTAATCCTGATATGAATCATTAAATGACTTTTTAATGTTCTCAGTTCATTCCCTTTAAGATGTGTATTTAGACAATAGAAACCGCAGACAGACATTTATATCTGACAGACCTTGGTGTAGAAACAATTTCCGCTCAGAAATTGCTAGTAAACACATTGAACACATTGAATTAAACATACAATTTTGAAGAAGAAAGACTGATAAAGTATAATCTTGTAAAATATGTGTACTTGACAAGCCTGAATCATTTAACCATCAGTCACTTAGTATGCACTTTTTACATTATGGCATTTACATCAGTGTTATTTTTATTATTTGCATTTATCATCACATGCATATCCATCGTTCAGGAAAAAAAAATGAATAAAATAAAAAAAAAATAAAGTAAAAATACAAAAGAGTGGTGTTTGCTGAACAATGGTACATATGGGGAATGTTCCAGATGAAAAAAAATGGTCACACGATATTTTCATGTATATGTAGATACATGTTGGTACATTGTGCATTTAAAGTAATTTCATTTAATTAACATTAAAAGTTACACAATTAACGTTAGCCCTAACCCTGTAACTATAACCCTTAAAAACCTAACCCTAACTTTACCTTTACTCCTATACCATACCTCATTAGCAGTGAATTTGTGAGTTTTCTGAAATAAAATGTTGCATTGTAAATCCACAGTCTTGTAGGACTTTAATGTTAGTACTTAATTAAGGCTGTAAAAAGTGTGATGGCATAAAGATTTTTATGCAGATAACTTAGATTGCTTGATTGCATACCTAAACAGAAATAATGCATTCAACTCCAGCTTTTAATGACCTCTCTTTCGCTTCTATGTAGAATACGAAATCGTGGCTCCATATGAGGTGGACCATCAAGGACATTACGTTTCCCATGCCGTGGCCCACCATCACCGCAGGAAACGCTCCTCGGAGGGTCAGGATCACGACCAAACTGTTCACTTTAGGCTGCGTGGATTAGGACAGGACTTCCAACTGGACCTGCAGCCATCACGCGACTTCATCGCCCCCAGCTTCACCGTACAAACTCTGGGCAGGAGTGGCACCAAGAGCCTGCAGCCTTTTCCTCAAGATGACCTCTGCTTCTACCATGGGGTGCTGAGGTCAGAGGTCAACTCATCTGTGGCCCTGTCGACATGTGCAGGGATGGTGAGTAGATTGACTGGTTATCCTGTTTCAGAGCTGATTGTGGTCATTTGGGGAAGAGAGTCTTAATAGCAAATCAAGTCTTAAGAGTCTGTCCTTCTCTAAGAGTTTCTCTATTGTGAATGTGAAAAATGTATACAGCACTAACCCCAAATGATTTATGGTATGCCGTTCAGTTCATAATGATGGCGATAAAAATAGACCAGAAGAATTTATCTTCTCCTTAGAGAGAAAAAGACCCACAACCTCAAGCATTTTTGGCATGAACTGTAGAGCGATAGCTGTGCCATCATCAATGCGTTGAATCATTTGTGTAGGCTTTCATGAGTCTAGTGTACTCATCATCCCATCTGTTTGTTTTCTCCATGGATTAATGTCCGGTGCACAGAGAAACCTCAACCCTCCAGAGTGCTTTTGTTGTTTTGGCTCCCAGGCCGCACGAGATTCGGCTCCCAGTAGGCGCTGGAGGAGGAAAGTGACTGTGCTGCAGTTCTCATGACTTTACTCTGACTGGACTGACATAAAGTGCCCCGTCCCATCAATAGAGCCCATCTAAAAGCCCAGCGTTCAAATCCCCTTAAACCAGTGACTCAATAACCCACATAAATTTGGGTCAGGGGAGGTTTTACTAGAGAACAGAGCCTCCTTTTATTAGTCAGATCGACATTTGGACAATCTATAGTCGTCCTCAGTGGAAACAAACACTTATTGTACTCACATAAGCTTTGATACATGATGTTTTATTTGTAAACAGTTTGTTTTAACAATCCCAATTCACACACTATCATGCCTAATAGTGTCTCAAACCGTAGAAGTATACCAAAGGTACTGTGAGGAAAAATTGGCTGATTTTGTACGTTTGCCCACTGACAAAGAAAAGATTAGTCTATACTTTTAATGGTAGGTTTATTTTAAAAGTGAGAGACCGAATGACAACAAAAAAATCCAGAAAAAACGCATTTCAAAAAAGTTACAAATTGATTTGTATTTTAATGAGTGAAATAAGTATTTACTGTATTCCCAGGCGTCTTTTATACAGGTCATGAGCTGAGATTAGCAGCACTCTCTTAAAGGGAGTGCTCCTAATCTCAGTTTGTTACCTGTATAAAGGACACCTGTCCACAAAAGCAATCAATCAATCAGATTCCAAACTCTCCACCATGGCCAAGACCAAAGAGCTGTCCAAGGATGTCAGGGACAAGATTGTAGACCAACGCAAGGCTGGAATGGGCTACAAGACCATCGCCAAAAAGCTTGGTGAGAAGGTGACAACAGGTACAGAACGATTATTCGCAAATGGAAGAAACACAAAATAATGGTTAATCTCTCAGTCTGGGGCTCCATGCAAGATCTCACCTCGTGGAGTTTCAATGATCATGAGAAAGCTGAGGAGTCAGCCCAGAACTACACCGGAGGATCTTGTCAATGATCTAAAGGCAGCTAGAACCATAATCACCAATAAAACAATTGGTAACACACTACGCCTTGAAGGAATGAAATCCTGCAGCAAACACAATGAAGGAACAAAACACATGTACAGCCCGTCTGAAGTTTGCCAATCAAAATCTAAATGATTCAGAGGAGAACTGAGTGAAAGTGTTGTGTTCAGATGAAACTTGGCATCAACTCAACTCGCTGTGTTTGGAGGAGGAGGAATGCTGCCTATGACCCCAAGAACACCATCCCCACATCAAAAATGAAGGTGGAAACATTATGCTTTGGGGTGTTTTTCTACTAAGGGGACAGGACAACTGCACCACATCAAAGGGACGATGGGCAGGGGCATGTACCGTCAGGGCCAGGGCTTTGAAAATGGGTCGTGGATGGGTATTCCAGCATGACAATGAGCCAGTACACATGGCCAAGTCAACAAAGGAGTAGCTCAAGAAGAAGCACATAAAGGTCCTGGAGTGGCCTAGCCAGTTTCCAGACCTTAATCCCATCTGTGGAGGAAGCTAAAGGTTCAAATTGCCAAACGTCAGCCTCAAAACCTTAATGACTTGGAGAGGATCTGCAAAGAGGAATAGGACAAAATCCCTCCAGAAATGTGTGCAAACCTGCTGGACAACTACAAGAAACATCTGACCTTTGTGATTGTCAACAAGGGTTTTGTGAAGGGGTCAAATACTTACTTCACTCATTAAAATGCAAATAATTTTTTTTATTTGTTGTTATTCCATCTCTCACTGTTCAAATAAACCTATCATTAAAATTAGAGGCTGATCATTTCTTTTGTCAGTGGGCAAACATACAAAATCAGCAAGGGAATAAAAAAATAAAATTCCTCACTGTGCACAGATGGGTTACTTGTTCCTCTGGATGTCCAAAATACAGATCTGTGCAAATTGCAATGGCTACTATTGCCCACATTGGTTTAGGATTTGATTAAGAACTACACACACAAATAAAAAATGTAAAAAAACTACAAACATGGCAGACTTATACGGCTGATGGACAAAGGTTTGAGTAATGGAATATCAATAATACAACACGATGGAGAAAAAATATTTAATGTTAACTGTGGTATATTTCATCTACAACAATTTTTATAAAGATACATTTGGCCTTTAACTTTTAAATCATTATGCAAACGCATGAGGAGAGTAATCAGCATGAAAAACCTTTGACTGGCAGATCAACGTGCCTTTTCATTTCTTTCCAATACAATAGGAAATTAAATGAAATTAAATGTAGATGATGTTACCTTTGACAAAATGATTGACAGGCCACTTTAAATGCTGACAAGATGCACTTAACTATGCAAAAGAGCAGTTTGTTAACGATGCAATTATGACGAAGTATGTGTCTCAGAGATTGCTTACTCTTCTGCTACATACTCAGAAGTATGTACTTTTTATTCAGAAAGAGTTCTGTACATACTTTTAGCTTATAATATAAGCAAGCAAAATGGGACACAGCATATGTGTTTTCTTATTTTTTTTTTTTTTGGTATAGGGTACATTTTTAGTCAGTTGCATTGCATTATGACTCCATATATGATTTTGGTAACACTTTCTATGAAGCCCGTATTTATAATACATTATAAGGGTATTCTTAAGGCATTATAATGAATGCATAATGCATTATGAAAAACCTTATAATATGTTATATCATCTCATGAGTATTCATAAGAACAGTTTTAATGTACTATAATTTGTACTTTTTTGTGGTTATAGCTTTTAAGAGAATGATTACCTCCTCATAGTTATAACATATAAGTCTCATATCTTGCCATGTTTCTCATGTCACTTTACTTAAAGCATACAAAGACCACTTATAAGTAATTATAATAATATTTCCGAAAGAACCCTAAGATCAGGTATCAGTTTAGATAAATGTGTAATATGAACAGTTTGATGATTTTGATGGTACCCTTCAGACAGCTTTTGATAAGTAACTCTGCAACTGCATGTCAGCTAGCAGTAATTATTACTATGCTGAATATATGCTAACACTAAATTTCAATGTTTCCCCAAAAGACAAACTATTATGTTATATTATAAGTAACTTTGCAAGTACATGAACATTCTACCTAGCCCAACCATAACCTAAGCCTACTAATACTCTAAGGAGTGTTAGTTGGCATGTAGTTAGAAAGTTTAAGCTTATAGTCAATTGACTTAGGGGACCATCAAAATAAAACGTAATATAATGTAAAAAATATATGTAATATGATATAGTCCATTATAAATTAAGATTTAATATGCCGTTCATTGTGTGTTATAAATGATCATAATCTTAAAAGTTATAACCTCAAATACTCAAGTATTATAATGTATTATAATTGTTGTTATGATTATTCATGAGATGGTATAACATATTATAAGGTTTCTTATAATGCATTATGCATTTATTATAATGCCTTAGAAATACCGCTATAATGTGTTATAAATAGGGGCTTCATAGAAAGTGTTACCATGATTTTTTTAATGCATTTCACAGTAGCGATGCACTGAAATTTTAACAGACTGAAATTTTAATGTTTTCATTTATCTGAAAACCAAAACTAACATTTTAAGAGTTAAATATGGATATCTGGGTAACTGAACTGAACTTTATGCTGTTCATGGTGTTCTCAGATTGTAAATTAACTACTAAATTAACTGTTATTCAGCAACGAGCCTACTGTTGATATTTCAGACAAACTAATTTTACAAACTACTACTCTAGTATCATTTATGGTGATGCACGTTCACACCCTGCTGAAAAAAACACAGCTAAAACCAGCATAGACTGGTTGGTTTTAAAGGGGTTTTGGCCACTTTCCCAGCCTGGCCAGGGAGACCAACTAAAACCAGCTACTTCCAGCTTAAACCAGCTTAAACCAGCCAATCAGCCTAGGCTGGTTTTAGCAGTTTTTTCAGCAGGGACATCTCACATATTTACCTGTTGTAGCTTATCAACATCATGTGTAAAAAATCAATGAAGTCAAATGGAGAAGTGCTAATTAAACACCACTGTTTCAGTCATTGATTTCGGACCCTTGTCTTCTAAATCTGCATCAATAGTATTCATTGATTTTCATGAACCGCTGGTTGTCTGGGTGCTTTAAATCCAAAGAAGTTTTAACACCCAGAGAAAGCTATCATTTGTATTTCCATGTGCCAGTTTTGATTTTTGAGCGAATTGTGTGAGGCATTGGTTCCAATGTAATGATGTGTCTACAACATTTATGAGCAGAGATTAATGGGCACAAAACCCTGTCCAAACCCTGATACCTTGGTTAATACTGGCCCATGTCACAACAAATGGAGATTTACAGTGTTAACAGTACTACATCACACTTGGTGTGAATGAAGTTGGTGTTAAATCTAAGTACAACAATCATCGTGAAAGAAGTCTTAACAAGAAGTGAAAAATGAAACTACTTACTCTGAACAGGATCCGTATTAGATTTTTTACTCAGAGTTAATCTTGTGGCAGTTCATTTCCCAAAGACTTTTCACCTCTGTGATTGTCAGCCTTTAAACAGAGGCAGAGGCAGCTCAAATGTTACTGTCACTGTAAATGTATTGGGTCTATAACTAGCTGAAATATGTGTTGGAAGTGTAATGTTGTAGGCTATCGCACTGTCCCCAGCTGGATGTGATTAGCAGCGGTGCAGAGTCATTAGTTAACTCAGTCTCTCCTTACGTGCCCAGTAAAGCCTGTGTATAAATTCACTTTGAATGGCTCAGACCGGCTTGGCAGATCACCAGTGAAGGTTGGCAGGGCTTTGATGACGGTCAGAGTTTGTCATAAAAGGTCCCAAATGTGAGTTTAAAGGCGTGAGGGCTGGACAATTGAGGCCCCAATGATTTCAAGCTGACGGCTTTATACAAAAAGGTACAATAGCTGACTTTAGCGGTGGCACATGGGATGCCAATTAGGAGGGTCATTGGAAATGGCAGTCTGGTTTGTGACGGGTGCCGTGCCATGGAAACTCCATGCTGAAAGTCTTTCTGAAGTGTCGCCAGTCTGCAATAACAGGCTAATTGTGAGTGATGTCAGCCATAAAGTAAAGCCATAAATCTACATTTGGACACTCAACCCCCAACACGTCTAACACAATACTCTAACACAGCTTAAATTAGCAAAACACTAATACTTGCTTAAGGGAAGGTTTTAAAAGTCAGCGTAAAATTAAAATTGACTTCTGTAGTACATGTTGGTTTTATTGTTAAAGGAACCCACAGATCCTGTCATCAATTACCCTCCAGACGCAAAAGAAGATATTTGATGAATGTTTCAGATGTCAGTAGAAAGAAAGTCAATAGGGTCCAAAATTTTCAAGCATTAAAAAAATAAATAAAAGTAATGTAAAAGTAACCCATACAACTTCATTCAGGCATGAAATGGCCATTATCCAGTCATTTTCTGACGATAAAAATTGTTCCCTACATTCTTCTTATGTTCCATTATGGAATTTAAATGGGTTGGTAATGCTCTTTCATGTTGATTTTAAGGATTCACTGGGACATTAAGACATGGACAGTCTAAAACTGGTCTAAACTATGAGTTTGTAGCATCGCTTACCAAAAAGAAGTATACTTCAAGTTTATTTTATTAAGTATGCTTAAGTAAAGTTAAAGTATATTTTTAAGTATATATCATGTAGTATGTATGCAAATATCAGTGCACTAGTAGTATACTTTTAAGTGTACTATTTCAGTACTCCTTGGGACTAAATTGGTCCACTTTCTAGTATATAAAAGTATACTTTTAAGTGTACTTTACTGTAAGTATAAAAGTAGTAAATTTTGAGTACACAACTAGTTTACAACTTTGTTTTAAGTTTGTACTGCAATTATACTAAAAGTGAACTATAGTTTAGTTAAATACGTTTTATGCATTTCAGTACACTTTGAAGTATAGTCTCAGTAAACTTCAAGTGTACTCATAGATTTTCTTTAACTGAACTTTGCATCGTACTTGAAGTATACTACTTTGTCCCTATTTAGGTATTAATTTGTATATATTTTGTTATATGAATAGCTGAACATACAAAACATCAAAAGAAAGAACAGGGTTCTTTGTAAACAAAAACATTTTATTCTAGCTTCATGCATTCTTTTTTATAAACACTTGAATGTGGGTTTCATAAATCAAAAATAAATAAACAACATTTTGAACAAAAAGCTAAAAAAAGACTATTTGTGTTTGAAGTCTTGACAGTCATTATTAAATCTTCATAGGTCGACATTTTATTTCATTGTTACACAATTTTCTATGTCTATGGTTTTGATGCTGTTTTATGTCTGACGATTGTGTTAGATTACATGTGGAAGCATCTGTTGTTTCTGTTTCTTCTTCACTTGTGTTTTGGAAATTCTGTTCAGAGGATGTGTAATAACGCCCCTAGCGTATAACAATAAAAAAATGGATTCTCAGAGCTGAGCTCAAATATATTTAGGCTTTTTCTAAGTATAAATCAAGTATACTTAAATATATATAAAGCACATTTCTGAGAAGTAGCCTGAAAGTTTACTTTCTCACTTTTTTTAGTTTAAAAGAAGTATACTATTAGCATGCTTGAATAAACTTCTTTTTCATAAGGGATGTCACAGCTGCTTTTGTTGGTACAGGTCCTGTTATTTTGGACTGCTTTTGTTCACTCTCAATTAAAACCAAGGACAAACTCTCAGTCCATAAGAAATCATGTTTGATTTCTGATCCCAAGCTGCTCCATAGCAAAACCTGGTGCATAGGTTCATTGTCGTTCACCAAATTTCCCATAATCCTTATGATTTGGCATTCATCGTTTGGCTTTGAAAGCCAAGCCACGCAACCCCCAGCAACTCTTCAGATCTCTCGTCCAAAATATGTACATTATTATCCCTCATAAAACAATTCCATGTTTCACTCTACAGGCTTTGAATGTGTCTTTGATGGACTGACAGAATTAAAGACTAACATATTTAATTATAATGAACAGAAATGGAGCGTAGCACGATTTTCCCTGTAAAAACAGAGCAGAAAGAGGCGCCGCGGATGACTAATTTTTGGCGGGAGGTCATCGTTAATGTGCGAGGATAAATGCGGTCCTGCTGGAGGTGGTGTTTCTGAGGAGCTCAAGTTGTTTAGTCTCGATATATACAGTCAGTGTTCACGCAATGCAATCTCCAGGAAGGAGTTTAGACTCTGAATCGGCTTCTTCACGACAAGAACAGCAACAGTTAGTCACTGCGATGATGTAAGAGGATTTAAAAAACAAATCTTTGACACCCTTCTCAAATAGTTTCAGCTGGCATATGAACTCTCATAGCAGCTCGGAAGAGAGTAGAGGTTCGGTTTCAGCTTCTAAAAGCGGCGAGGCAAGTACGAGCCTCTCTCTCATGGAAATAGGGACAGCGTCAGGTGCATCGCTCAGAGTTTCCTCATATCCGCTCAGCTCCTTTGATTAGAGTTCCTGTAGGGTCGTGCCTGGATCTGCCCATTTCCCTGAGTGCAGGAGCGCAGCTGTTATTTTTCTCCCAGGTAGCGTCTCAACCCGTCTCCTGGCACTTTATGACTGCTATTTGCACCTTGTAGCTCTCAGTGTGTAATTTCATGAGAGGTATTTAAGGAGGCAGCGCAGACATTTGTTTTTAGTTAGGCTTGTCATGGACCTGGGAGACCGAGGCGCAGATTTGTGGTGGATGATTCTTACATGTTACTTATGCAGGAATGCGGTCAAGAGCGCCACTCCTGCTTGACAACATGGATTTGCACAGTTTACTTGCACTAAACTGTACGCTAACTGTCATGTGTGTAAATTGATTTACATTTTCTAATCTCCTCCCGGCAGAAATGGAAAGGAACAGATTTCCCTGGATAGACTAACAAATTTATGGTTTCCTTCAAAATTCTCCCATTTCCCGTTTGGCAGTTGCTTTAGACCAAATTTGATATTTTTATTGTGCCTAATATAAATTTGACTGAAATTTGATTTGTTTATCCATTACATCACCCACTGGTTCTAGAACAGCATAATTCAAGCTCTTACGACAACATTGAATTTGATTTCTGTGCTGCAAATCTTTGTCGACACATCATGCATCTTTCAAAACGGTAGAATTAATTTCTTCTCCCAGCAGAGAATAGCAAAAGTAACAGTCCCAAAGAGAATTCGTCACTCGTCTGTTGCTCTTAACAGCTAAAGTTAAGTTGCATTTGATTTTGCATACTCAAGAGTAGACGATAGAGAGATCTTAACAAAACCTGAGCACAGTTGAGACCTCTTCAAACTCTAAAGTGAGATTATTCTGTCTCTCAAAATCAATTAAGGCTAAGTGTGTCACAATGAGCAAATTTTCAAAAACTTTTCATTAAAACCCATTTGGAGCCGACAGAGTCAACAAAGTCAGTTTTGAAAAAATTCGAGTTAAAGTTTTCTGAAGGTTTCAAGCAAATCACCAAGCACTGTTATATCTTTTCCTCTAGTTCTTTTCTTAATAATAATTACTGTACTAAACAATTTAGGTAAAATTGAAGCTTTAATTTAAGGGGTTAAACAAAAATATAACATAAAATACTTAGGAATTACAACCATTTTTATACCCCCATTTCCAGGGGCTCAATTTTAATTAGATAAATAAATATAATCATAATTTTGTTGTTGAGACTCCTTAAGTCTAGAACTCATGGACATCACCAGAGACTGGGTTTCCTCCTTTGTGATGCTTTGCCAGGCCTTTACTGCAGCTGACTTTAGTTGTTGGTTGTTGGTGGGTCTTTCTGCCTTTAGTTTTGCATTCAGCAAGTGAAATGCCTGCTCAGTTGGGTTGAAATCAGCAGATTGACTTGGCCTTTGCAGAATATTCCACTTTTTTACCTTCAAAAACTGCTGGGTTGCTTTGGTTGTATGTTTTGGGTCATCGTCCAGTTGTACTATGAAGCGCCCCCCAATCAGCCTTGCTCCATTTGACTGAATCTGGGCAGAGAGTATATCCCTATAAACTGTAAAAAAAAAAAAAAACGGTAATTTTCTGGCAGCAGGGGCACCAGAAAATGTCTGTTAAAAATCGTAAAAATACTGTCAGGAAAAAAAACAGCAAAAAAATGGTAATTTCTAATCCTATATTTACGGTTTATTACTGTTATTCTACACAGTTTTCACTTAAATGTACAGGTAAATACCGTAGTTTCTGAATTTTTTAACTGATATGTACCAACATTTTGAAGTACTGAAATCTGTTTTGTACCTTTTGTGACGAGTCGGCTGCCTCCCCCCTAATTATCATCACCACCCCGTCCCTGAAGACCGCACCCGTGACGGCCGACGGGCCAGGATGCCGGGCCGTAGATTCCCAGTTGGAAGCGCCGTGAAAGCTCGAAAGGGACGAAGCTGCAGGAGATGCCGCCGCCCCTAGCACCCCGGTCCCAAGCGGGGAGCGCGTGCGGCCGCCGGACTCCGCCCCTTACCTGGACCCTTCCCATTTGAACACTGCCCCTCCTTCACAGAACCCCAGCACTCGAGGACACCAGATCCCCTTTTTATTTGGACACTTTATTTCCCCCTTTGGACACTTTTCTTTCATTTTCTGTTTAATAAAAGCCTCTCCGAGGCCTGACGCCACACCCACTGTGTCTGTCGTTTTGCTCCTCCCGCCACAATGGTGGAGAATGCGGGCAAGGCGGGGCTTAGACAGCGCAGTGGGCAACACCTGATGACGTCATCCCCTCTCGCTCGCAAAAGTTTGTGAAAACCCGGACGGGGACGGAGAAACGACGGAGACGGCCTCCCAGCCGCAAAAGGGGTAAGTGATGTTTCAGTTAGTCACTTATCCTGCGGTTGGTTGAGGCTGTCGACTAAATGGCGGTTTTTCTGTCCCTGTTCCGGTGCGCTGCGAGAGGGAGTGTTGCCTTGGAGAGGAATCCCCTACCCACTCCGACCGCTGGAGCCTGGATGAGGAAGGTAGCACTCCTGTGTGGGCAGCGACCAGATGACGGGGATGTCGCTTGGGGGGGGGGGGGGATGTGACGAGTCGGCTGCCTCCCCCCTAATTATCATCACCACCCTGTCCCTTATTCGCCGCCCTTCTCCAGGCTCCCGACGGGAGTGGGTGTGAATGGGAGAGGAGGGGCGCGAAATCGTCTCGGGCTGGCGGCGTGTGATGAGGAGCACCTGAATGGAATGAAGCCTCATCACCGCCGCTGTTTAAATGCCGAGCGCGCCTCTCCTCAGGAGACCGGTCTCTCCCCCGTGCATGCACGCTGGTGTCCTCGCGGGTCCAGGAAGGGGTGAAGAGGGAAGCCAGCGTGGCCAGAAGGACAAGCTGCCGGACCCATGGTCCGGCTGAAGACCGCACCCGTGACGGCCAACGGGCCAGGATGCCGGGCCGTAGATTCCCCGTTGGAAGCGCCGTGAAAGCTCGAAAGGGACGAAGCTGCAGGAGATGCCGCCGCCCCTATCACCCCGGTCCCAAGCGGGGAGCACGTGTGGCCGCCGAACTCCGCCCCTTACCTGGACCCTTCCCATTTGAACACTGCCCCTCCTTCACGGAACCCCAGCACTCGAGGACACCAGATCCCCTTTTTATTTGGACACTTTATTTCCTCCTTTGGACACTTTTCTTTCATTTTCTGTTTAATAAAAGCCTCTGCGAGGCCTGACGCCACAGCCACTGTGTCTGTCGTTTTGCTCCTCCCGCCACACTTTGTAATACACTGATAACCACCAAAAGCAGGTGGTGACGACAACATCACATGATGAACCAAAGCCCATCACAAGGAGGTTTTAAATAATAATATATATAGAAGGTGCACAGTGTCATTCACACCAACAGTAAACATCATCATGGTAACACACATAAAACTGAAATAATGCAAAAAACATTAATTTAACAACATTAGATGTAACATATAACCCTAATGTACAAAACTGCCAAGAAAAATCTAAGAAGAAAAAGTTTTTTCAACAAAAAAACATTCAATTAAAAAATTAAACACAGGGAATTATGGGAATGTCAATTTACAGTTATTCACTGTACATTTTACGTTCTTTTTCACTTCAAAAAATGGTATACTATCGTAAAATTACATGCAATGTCCAACACAGTTTTTCACCGTATATAGAAGGGGAACTTACCGTTAACCATTTCACAGGTTTTTACCGTAGCATTTTTACAGTATTTTACCATTAAATTCACAGTCATTTTTTACAGTGTACACTGCAGAATTCATAAGGCTGCTTCTGTCTTCTGTCACATCATCAATAAACACCTTGTGCCACTAGAAACCATACTCATGCCATCACAGTTCTCCACCATGTTTCACAGATAATGTTGTATGCTTTGAATCATGAGCTTTGCCAAGCCTTCTCCATACTTTTCTCTTCTCGTCATTCTGGTACAGGTTGATCTTAATTTAACCATCCAAAGAATGCATTTCCAAAAGCTCTGGATTTTTTAGATGTTGTTTGGCCAAAGTCTAATCTGGCCTTGTTTGCACCTTGTGGTGAACCCTCTGTATTTGCCCTGGTGAAGCCTTCTCTTGATTGTAGACTCTGACAGTGACTCGCCTACCTCCTGGAGAGTGTTCTTCACTAGGCTGGATGTTGTGAAACAGTTTTCTTTACCATAGAGAGGATCATCCAATCATCCACTACTGTTTTCCTCTGTGAACCTCCAAGCCTTTTTACACTGCTGAGCTCACCAGTGTGTTCTTCTTTTTCTTAAAATGCACCAAACTGTTGATTTGGCCTCTCCTAATGTTCCTGCTATCTCTCTGGTGGATTTCTTTATTTTGAAAGCCTAACAATTGTCTGTTTCACTTGCATGTAGAGATCCTTTGACAGCATGATGTGGGTTCAGAGCCACAGCTTCCAAATACAAATGGCACACTCAGAATCAACTCCAGACCTTTTGCCTGCTTAATTGATGTAAAGAAAATAAAGGAGTAGCCCACAACTGTCCATTAAACAGTTTTTGAGTCAACTGTCCAAGTACTTATGGTCCCTTGAAAAAGGGGGGAGGTACATATTAAAGAGCTGTAATTGCGAGAATACCCTTCCATTAAAGCTTAGAGTGTGCACTTTAAGCCCACTATTCATTATAACACTGTAATTTGAATATGTTTTGGTCAACAGCTGAAATAAAACAAGTTGTGTCGGTGTGTCCAAATATATATATGAACCTGGCTGTATTAAAACCTACTGTTATGCACAGATCTAATATAATGTTACACATCAGTTGTTTTACCCCAACAGTTCCCCCAAACGTTCACTTAAGACAAAAAAAGTGTGTTTGCGTGAATACTGTAATTCTAAAATGTATATCAGGATTGAGCGCTGCCGGATGTCAGTCAGCGAGAAAAGCAAGTTGAGGAAAGGTACCCCACTCAGAAAACTTACAAATAAAGATAATTATAGATGTTTAATTACTATTTGGAGCATTTGGGATCACTAGATGAGGACTTAATAAACTCATTTTTGTGAAAACCCTGGCCCTCTGGCCCCAGAGGTCCACTTTGCAGAGCTTAGCAGCAGCCGTAATCAAACACACCTGAACAAGCTTGGTCTTCAGGATTACTAGACAGTAACAGGTAGGTGAGTTTGATCAAGGTTGGAGGTAAACTCTGCAGGTAAGTGGACCTTGAGGGCTGAGTTTGAGACATTCCCCCAGGGGCTACTGGGAACCTTTTCTCTCAAGTTGCATTTTATGAAGAAGAAAGTTGCTCTCAAATTATACCTCTTTGCTGTCTCAGAGATATTGGGATATGTAAGGGATGGTTAACCCAAAAATAAACTACCAGCAAAAGTCTTGTTACCAAAATTCTTCAAAATGTCTTCTATGTTCAGAAAATTCATAAAGATGTTTTGAACTGTCCATTTCAGAGATCTTGTTGGTGATTTTTCTGCCTTATGGAGTGGAACTAAAATTCTAAATTACAAAAGGAGTGCACAAATATGCATTAATTCATGCTTAACTAATACAGAGAATGTGAGTTATATATTAATGAATCATTAGCTAATGATTTGCAAAAGTATCTTTATGTTATGACTTTACTTGTTGAGGCACAGAACTATTAACTAATTGTTAGTTAATAAGTCATTGTGGTTATGGATTTAGAATTACTTAGTCATGTGCCTCAACAAGTAAAGTCATAACATGATATCTTTGCAAATCATTAGCTAATGATTAATTAAAGCAGACTACTGGAAGTTAAAGTACATGGCTTTGACCTTTGTGGTAACTATAATGAATTTCCATTATTAGTTAATAAATTAAGTTATTAGGGAATTAATACATTATGACATGTTTAACTAACAACAATTTATTGATTACTTAATCTAAGAATCATATAGAATGTTCATTAGTTGCTGATGTAGTAATCATTAATAAATGGTTTAGTTCTTCATCAGTTATACATGAACTCGTGGTTATCTGTGCATTAAATAAGCATGAATTAACGCATATTTGTGCACCCCTATTGTAAAGTGTCACCAAAATTACACTTGCCAATTTTGTTTTCTTTGTCAAATGGTGAAATTAAAGAACTTGTATTTATATGTATTTATACTAAAACTCTGATCACAGGTCAGTAGGTTCTCTGTTGTAGTATCTCTGGAAACAATTTCCAGTGGGTCTCCAGCAAATTAAAGTTCTTCGACAGTCTGGGGTAAACCGGGCTCAGTATCTGAAAATGATGTCACAGAGGATGAACACTATGCGCAGGGCATAATATCTGAAAGACCATGTGGATTTAATCGAATGGAAAACACGACGGGGGTCACCGCAAGGTCGCTCACTGTCTGTCTGAATTATGTCGCTGAGATCCCATACTGTCTTCCTCAACTAACTAGAAGCCATAATTGCAATCCTGTGGGATTTTATTGACTAAACTTTGGATGGAAAGGAGGACTGACTGGAAGACGTGCAGCAAGCGTGTAAACAGCATGAAAGCGCAATCGCCATAAATCTACTCGACTTTGGGAATTAGTCTCGACATGGGCCGAAACTCCCAACATGAGAGTCATGCGGAGTGACCAGTCATGCCTGAACTTCATCCTACGTCTAGCCCGAAAGCCTCGGCCCAGGCAAAGGTCGCTTCTGTTGACTAAACCCTGTGATCTGGTGACAGAAGACGAGCGTATCTCATGAGGATTGCTGCCTTGACACCAAAACAACTGGGTAATTTTGCTCTTTGAAGTCCTCAGCGTCCAATAAAGGATCAAATACTTGACTGTAAGACCTTTGGTCTTGGGGTGAGATTAATTCCCAGGTGTTGTTCCCCTGATGGAGTCTCGAATCACTGCTCTGGAAACGCCTGGATTAATCTGCTTACAGCTGCTAATGATATGAACTAGCCTAACGAACTTAGATCTGATCCACAGCCAGTGGTGCTTGACATGTGACTTTCTTCTTTTTCTTTTTTGTTTCTTCTGATATTTTTAGGCATCCGCTTCAATTTTACTGCTGCTGTTTTCAGCTCTATGAAATACTGTCATCAGCATGGAGTGACATCGGTTTGCATCCAAGATCATAAATTAGAGCTTCTTTTTTACAGTCAGTCATCCATGTTCATAGCTTTGTATTAATTATGTTTTTTAAGTACAGTTTAGTGCATTCGTGCTTGCTGGAATGAGATTTTGATGAAATGAGATAAGCTGAATCACCTGTTTGAGGTTTTAAGGATCCAACAATTCATTCACAAATTACCCAAATACTTCAGGCCAATGTTGTACTAGATACACTTTTTAGAAACTGTCTTTAATTACTTTACCTACCATAAACACTGCTTAGTCTGCTAGCTGATATTACCAGCCCAAAATTGCATTTATTTTTGAATGCTCTACATTGTGTGGCAGAAAGGTGTAGTATATACTGTAGATGTACACTATATAGTAAATAAAAAGTGTTGTAAACTATACATTATAAGCTTGTTTGTAAACCAGAAAGAAAATGTAAACACTCAATTACACCGCCCTGCATCATATTTGCTAAAGAAAATAACAACAGTTGTTTATAACTACTTTTTAGGTGCTGATTCCAAAATAGTTCCTGGTTTGCTTGAGCACATCATACTTTCCCACAAAAAATGCCTTTGAGAACCATTTGTGTGGTGAAGAAGTATTGTATTATTATTTATCATCAGAAAAAAAGCCCATTTTAACATGTACAGTATGAAAGATTCTGACGGCATTATTTCATGGCTAATCCTGATTTCCACTTTCTCCACTCCTCTGCAAACTGTGGCAAAAATGATACATTTTGATTGCTTCTTTTGACAGTTGATTGCTTTTGTTATTTTATATCTTATTACGTAAGTTTATTTACATTTTATTAATAAGCCATACAGGTAATTTTGAGAATCAGCATATATTTGTTTATTTATTGTCAAGATGTAGGACTGTTTTATAGATACGAGGAAAAAACAAAGGCATAATGAAAGTGTAAATAGGCCAGATGTGTTTGTTCTGCAATAAAACTTCTACTTTAATGTTTTTTGTCCATGTAGGGCCTAAATGTACAGGAATCCCAGAACAATTACTGTTATAGAAATGTGATTTCTTACATACATTTTATTATGAATGAAATAATGCATTTAATCAAAAATAATGCACTCATTTGCACTATTGTAGTTTGGTTTGGTTATACTTTATGTCAAAATATTGTGAAATAGAAATGTGACCCTCAAAACCAAAAAAGTTGCACAGGTATATTTGTAGCAATAGCCAAACATATTTTGTATAGGTCAAAATTGATTTCTCTTTTATGCTAAAAATCATTAGGATATTAAGTAAAGATGAAATATTTTGTAAATTTCCTACCGTAAATGTATCAATACATATTTTTTGATTAGTAATATGTAATGCTAAGAACTTCATTTGAACAACTTTAAGGGTGAACGTAATATTTAGATGTTTTGCACCCTCAGATTCCAGATTTTCAAATCATTGTATCTCGGCCAAATATCATCATAACAAACCATACATCAGTGGAAAGCTTATTTATTCAGCTTCAGGTGATAAATAAATCTCAATTTTGAAAAATTGACACTTATGACTAGTTTTGTGGTCCATAACTTATAATAGTATATAGAATAGTAAAGCACTCTATTGCCATCTGATGCAGTAATCAGCTCAAATTGAACTCTATGAATGTAAGTCCCTTTAAAGTTCAAGGCAAATCATTTTGCATTGTCTTGTAATTTGCTGTAAGATGTACTGTAGTGTCTCGCTGCAAATGCTTGAGAGTTGAAAACCCCCTTTTTTCAATACTTCCCTGTAAACGTTCAGTACGTGTGCTGTGTTAATTAAAATGTCTAATTATCATTGCACAGCGAGGGCGGCTCCAGAATCACGCGAGCGTTGTTTGAAAAGTGTTGAAATCTGTCAGCAGTTACCTCCCATACAGGCGTTAATTACGTGACGAGATGTGTATCCTCTACACACACTGTGATCTTGGATCAGGGTTGTTTAGTCTGGCTAGACCTGTATGGCTTCGCTCGCTGATTACTTAAGCGTGGAGTGAGACCAGAACTCTGCACAACTGTGTAGGCATCAGAGTCTGAGGAAAAAAAGAGCATAAATCAGTGTTTTTTCAGCAGAGTAGATCAATATTAACCTACAGTAGACAGGACATGCACCCTTCAAAGTCACACTGATGTAAGCGTTTATGAGATGTTGACGATTGTGAAAAGGCGTGTACACAAAAACATCTGTTCAACTTACATTAAGGACCATCATAATGGACCTCAAGCACACATTAGAGACTTCAGTCCTCTGGATAGCTCTGAATGAGTCTCTCGTTCAACTTTATGCACAACTCCTCAACTCTAAAGCAACCCTCTTTGCCTCTGTCTTCTCTTCCCAGAGTTCAGCATATGTTTTACAGCCTATTGTGTGTTTGATTGCTTTGCAATGAACTTAAGTGTTGCTGGCAGTGACGAATGATAATCAGACGCACATTGGGTTCAAACAGGTTCTCAGAATGGCTTTTCTGTTTGTTTGGAGAGGAGCTTATCCTCGGAGCCCAATTGAGGATAATTATCAGACCGCGTTGAAGCGGGGGCGCAAATGAGTTCTCGCTCTGACCCGACGTGACACTTGGATGAGGACTTGAAGTGTCCTTGGGATCTCCAGATTGTGAGGGACGTGAAGCTTGTTAGCGTTAATGACAGCGCAGCTCTCCAAAGCAGTGTAATTTGGGCGTTTATGTCATAAACTGAGCTCAGAGTCGGCTCGATGTGCGAGTGCTGCAACTCATATGTGATCTGTACAGCTTCTTGAACAGGAATCGCGCTTTGGAAATACATCTTCAACCCAGATGGCTTTTGCTTTTGAGAATTTAAAGGCGTCTTGAGAACATTAACAAAGTGTCTGCTTTATGTTTCAAAGCACATTAGCATTATGACAGTGCTCGCGAAACCCTGTGCTGGTGTTCCTCAATCATTCAGCTCAACGTCTGTTCTCTTACACGAAGTATTAAATGTCAGCAGGTAATTCAGCCTGAACTGCTTAATGGATGGACATTCAGATAATTTAAGTCTTAGGTGTGCTTTTTTGTTTAATTTTTTAGACATTAATTTGATTAATTGAACTGCAATTTATCATTTGTAGCCATTGTTAACTGCGGCCACACTAGGCTTTGAGCTTATGAAATTATTTCAAACTGTGCAGCTTTAAGTTTGTGCATCAGAGGTCAATCTGTAATGTTTAATTCCTCTGTTGGTCGAATTTGTTTCAGATTTTACCAAAATTAGCTGAATTGCAAAAAAATGCAATATTTTGTCTTTCTGCAATATGAAAAACTGTGTTAATTTAAATGCATGCAGCTCATAATATCATGTTTCAGCATTTCTGTGCGGTGCATACAATATATTTATTTAATTAAATCGCAGCCTTCGACCACATGTGTAACCCTCAATCTAATTTCTCTAGATGGGCTTGCATTCCTGTCTCTCTTTTCAGGAAATGCACACATGCACATGTCATGAGTTTAAAGCATGAAGAGTGCATGGTATCTTGATCAGATGATGAGTCGCTGACAAGTGTGTTTTTCCTCTAGTCAGGTTTGATCAGAACTCAGGATGCGGATTACTTCCTGAAGCCGCTGCACCCTCATCAGGCACTTCTGGAGAATTTCTTAGCACCATCTGACCACCATCCTCACATCTTGTACAAGAGATCCACAAAAGCACAGACCAACACAGCCAGAAACAAGAGGTCAACTGAGCCAAAGACGGTCAGCAGAAGAGATTCAGCTGTCCCATATCTGTGGAGAAGCACGCAGACAGATCCAGAGGAGTACCAGCGCACGCCACACAGTCATGATGGCACACGGCAGAGACAGCACTTCTGTGGAAGACGGAGGAAATGTATGTAAGGACATTCTCTCTCCAACCGCACCTTCAGAGCTGCTTTCTATTATATGGTCAGGTCTAGTGCTGGACTGTCAAAGACGCTCATTAGGAGGGGAGGGGGGAATTTTAGACAATGTTCGTATGTAAAGAGGTCACAGCTGTTCAAGGGTCAGTTCAAACATGTTTTCATGACATCATCACACCTGTATTGTGTTTGGTCAGGGATGAATTATCTTCACCTACTCTAAACAAACACCACATCCTCACACTGCGTTTGAACCCTGAGTAATATTTTATGAGCCGAGTAACCAAATCTTACGTGGGATGTGAGGTAACAGCTAATACAGTTTGACACACATGGCGTGCATTAATGTCTCGTATGGGCCGGAGATTTCCAGAAACAGATTCAGCTTTTTGCTGAACTAATAATGCATTTTCTTTAGGGAACTAGCGCTGACAGCGTGTGACCTTGTGTTGATATTGTCTTGGTCCTGTGTTTCAGATATGCCTAAACCTCCTGAGGAGGATATCTATATTTTTCCGGATGAGTATAAGTTAATGCCCAGAGGGAAGCGAGCCATTATGTTTAAACCTCAGACACACCAGAGGCTAAATGTGGAGACCCTGGTGGTGGTAGACCGCAAGATGATGGACAATCACGGTCATGAGAATATAACAACATATGTGCTTACTGTTCTTAACATGGTAAGTCATCCTTCCATTTGCCATTCATCCATCTATCCATGCATTCATGCATCCATCCATCCAGCCATAAATTCTTGCATCCCTTTGTCTATCCATCTATGCATCCATCCATTTCATTTATCCATCTATCTATGCCTTCATCCATCCATCCATTCCACACTGTACATTCATCCATGCATGCATACATCCATTAATTCATCTATGGATCTATCCATGCACCTATCCATACACAAATTCATGCATCCATCAGTACTTCCGTCCATTCATGCATCTTTCCATTGATCCATGCATCCATCCAGAAATTGATGCATCCATCTGTCCATCCATCCATTCATGTATTCATCCAATTATCCATCTATCCATTCATGCAGCCATCCAGTTATTTATGCATCTATCTAATTACCCATGCATCCATTCATTCATTCATCCATCTATCCATTCATCCATCCATTCATGCAACCATCTAATTATCCAATAATTAATCAGTTTTCCATCTTTCTATCTGTCTGTTCCTTCATTCAGTCATTCATCCATTTACCCATGCATCCATCTAGAAATTGATGCATCCATCCGTTGATCCATCAATGCATCTATACATCTTTCTCTGTCCATCAATCCAAATATCAGTCCATCTGTCCATTCTTTGCATCCATCCAATTATGTATCCATCCAACTTTCCATCCACCCATCTATTCCTGCATACATGCATCCATCCATCCATTCGTCCATGCATTCATCAATCCATCCATCTGTCTATGTATACATCCATCCATTCATTCATGCAGCCATCTAATTATCCAATTATTCATCTATCCATGCATCTATCCATCTTTCTATCTGTCTGTCCATTCATGCATCCTTCCAGATAATTATGCATCCATCTAGCCAATCATCCATCTATTTCAGCATGCATGCATCCATCCATGTAACCATGCATTAATTTATCCATCTTTCTACACATCAATCTATTCATGCAATCATACTATTATACAATTATTCATCTAGCTATCCATCTATCCATGCATCTATTCATATTTCTTTCTGTCCATTCTTACAGTTATCCATTTATCTATGCATCCATCCAGATATTGATGCATCCATCTGTCCATCCTTCCGTCCATGCATATATCCATCCATCCATCCATCCATCCATCCATCCATCCATCTGTCCTATTGTCTGTCCATCTACTAATGCATTTATCCTTTCATCCAACTAATCATCCATGCATCCATTCAGATATTGATGCATCCATCTGTTCATCCATCCACTCATTCATCCATCCAACTGTCCGCCCATGCACCCATGCATCCATGCATCCATCCAGAAATTGATGCATCTCTGTCCATCTGTCTGGTCATACATCCATCCATTCATCCATCAATTCATGTATCTATTCAGTTATCCGCCCATGCACCCATGCATCCATGCATCCATCCAGAAATTGATGCATCTCTGTCCATCTGTCTGTTCATACATACATCCATTCATCCATCAATTCATGTATCTATTCAGTGATCCATGTAGTTATTCATGCATCCATTGAATTATCCATCCAACCATGCATCCATTTATCTATCCATCTATCGATCCACCCATCCATCCATCTATTCCTTCATATATGCATCCATCCATCTATGCACCCATGCATTTATCAGTCCACCCATTCATTTAGGCAACATTATTTATCCACTTATCCATTCATCCATCCATCCATCTATCCCTCTGTCTGTCTGTATTAATGCATCCATCCATTCATCCAACCATTCATCCATGCATCATCCAGATATAGATGCATCAATCTGCCCATCCATCCATGCATCTATTCACCTATCCATGCATCAATCCATCCATCCATCCATCCATCCATCCATCCATTCCTTCATACATGCATCCATCCATCGATGCACCCATGCATTCATCAGTCCACCCATTCATTTAGGCGACATCCCAATTATCCAATTATGTATCCACTTATCCATCCATCCATCCATCCATCCATCCATCTGTCTGTATTAATGCATCCATCCATTCATCCAACCATTCATCCATGCATCATCCAGATATTGATGCATCAATCCACCCATCCATCCATGCATCTCACCAGCTCTCTATCCATCCATGCATGCATGCATTCACCCCTCCATCCGTCTGTTTCCCAGTATTCTGTGTTTGTGTATGCTCCTAATACATGGAGAATAATGTCAAGTTGAGGTCAGAGCATGTTTTATTTTTCAATTCATTGTGGCATATCTGGTTGACCAAATGGACTAGTTAATGATTGCTAAAAGTCAAAGTGAGTCTCTTTAGGGTGAGCATGGTGAAAAAAATGTAAGCACACATGAAAACACTCTTTTAGACTAATGGAAATAGGATTGTGTTACATGTTGTGAACATATCCATCAAACTCAGATTTTGTGAAGGTGTTTTAAGAGTCCTGGTTTACAAAGGATTAGTAAAATACAGACACCTGAAACCAAACCTCTTGTGTTGGTGTCAGTGAAAACAAAGACAAAATAGCAGGAATGAAAGACCTTGTACTGGGACTAAGTGTTTGTATTTGTGATACCTGAGCACTTTAAACCATCTCAGGGATGTTATGTTCTGCTCTGTTTCAAAGGCCATTGAAATGTGGGATTAGGGATTCCCTTAAGTACATGTGGTATGCATCCAAGGAGGTGAGGCTTTGAAGAACTATGAAGAAACATCCCAACCATACGCTTCTCATTTTTCCACAGAGACACTTTTGATTGCTTTGTTCAGGAAGGTCATTTGAGTTTAGATGCCTCTATGTAAATGCACCATCCTAATGCTGATTTCTAATCTCCACAAAGGTCTCAACACTTTTTAAAGATGGCACGATTGGAGGTGACATCAATGTTGTAATTGTTGGACTAATACTCCTGGATGAAGACCAGGTGAGTTTAAGGTGCTGTGATTTCATTGCACTGGATATCTTGGCTCTGTTGCATTGATAATGCATGTTCGAATAAATATGTTGCACCAACAGCAAATGCATGTTTGTAAAATTAATGAGAGTTAAATCCCTCTGGAGGCAATTGACGTCATGGACCATGAGAGGTTTAGATAACCCCGAGCTTTGAAACCGAATGAAACAGAAGGTGGATTTTATTGTCCTTGAGAGGCTTGTCTCCTTCGTTCTCTTTGAGACGCTCTATCTGAACAGGTCTCGTTTTTATGATGACAGTTTAATTGGATACACAGCATTCCTTTGGATTCCAGCCAGACGAGGGACGTGTCTGTGGGAAAGCGGGCCAGCAAACGGCTGAAGGGCTCCATTACCGATACACCTGTGCTAATGTTAATGAAGTTCATGTTAGCCACCAGCAGAGGAATGCAGAAAATTGCCCTTATCCCCCGTTTGATTGGAATAATTAGCCACAGTCAGTAAGGATCAGTGATGAGGGGCTAATTACCCATAGACTCATTTATTGAGGTGGGGTCAGCAGAGGTAGCCCACCACATGATAAGCAGTTTGAGTTAGTCTCCAAACACTAGTCACCAACGGTTGACTTTATTCTGCTCTTGACTCTTGTTAATTCTCTACTCTCTCAGGATGGACTAGTGATTAACCATCATGCAGATCACACTCTGAACAGTTTCTGCCAGTGGCAATCAGGATTGTCCGGACGAGAAGGTCGTCGGCATGATCATGCCATCCTGCTAACTGGTCTGGATATCTGCTCCTGGAAGAATGAACCGTGTGACACTCTAGGTATAGACAACATCTGCTGATCTAGCATGCACTAGATGGATGTCTTTGACAGTCATGTTTCTTTGCAGCTTCTCATGTCTGGGTTACACTTTATTTTAAGGTGTCCTTGTTACAATGCAAAGTACTGAGTATTATTATTTAACTATTTGTACTTATTATATGGTAAGGGTACGATTAGGGTTTGGCTTAGGGTTACTTACATGTAATTATGCATAATTAACTGTTATTATAATAGTAAGTACATGTATGTAACAAGTACAACTTAAAATATAGTGTTACACATATATTAGTGTATTCAGTGTCATGTTTGAAGAAGTTTAACTTTTAAACATGTGTCTTTAGACACAAGCTCTAGCAAAAAAACAAAAAAAGAAGCTTGCATTGATGTGAAATGTGTTTATTTATATCTTAGGGGATTGTAAACAAATGAACAAAACATCTAATATGTCAAAATAAAAGTCTGAAAGACCTGCCATTGAAGTCTTTACGGTAACACTTTACAATAAGGTTCATTAGTTAACATTAGTTAACCACATTAGTTAACATGAACTAATAATGAACTGCACTTATACAGCATTTATTAATATTTGTTAATGTTAATTTCAACATTTACTAATACATTATTAAAATCTTGTTAACATTAGTTAATGCAGTGTGAACTAACATGAACAAACAATGAACAACTGTATTTCCGTTAACTAACGTTAATGAAGATTAGTAAATACAGTAACTAATGTATTGCTCATGGTTAGTTCATGTTAGTTAATACATTAACTAATGTTTAACTAATGAACCTTATTGTAAAGTGTTACCGTCTTTACTAATAATCAATCAGCATCAATGTTAAAAAAAAACATCTTGTCTGGCAAATTTTGGTTGCTCACTGCAAAAAAAAATGCTTTTCTTACTTAGATTTTTTTGTCTTGTTTCCAGCCAAAATATCTAAAAAATGTGTAAATCAAAAATTATTTTCTAGACAAGTAAAAATTATTGTCTTGTTTTCAGAAAAAAAATAAGTTAAAATTAAGTGAGTTTTTGCTTGAAACAAGTAAAATAATCTTCCAGTGGGGTAAGAAAAATAATCTAGTTGTCTGCTTGAAATAAGATTATTTTTCTTACCCCATTGGCAGATTATTTTGCTTGTTTCAAGACTCATTGAAGACTTATTTTTTCGGAAAACAAGACAATAATTCTTACTTGTCTAGAAAATCCTTCTTGATTTGAGAGAATATGTTGGCTGGAAACAAGACAAAAAATCTAAGTAAGAAAAGCATTTTTATTTTTATTTTTATTTTTTGTAGTGCTTAAGCCTTGTGCCGTTATACTTTAAAAGCACATTTTGTTTTATTGCTTGTAATGTGTTTCTTTGTTTTTCACAATTTGTATTTTCTGAAACTATTTAGATTTTTTTTAAAGAAGCTATTTAGTTGAAAAATACTTGACTAATTCTAGTGAAAAATAAGTAAACTAAAATTGATTTAAAATAAATGTATTTAATGCTAAGTACCTTAAAAATATATTTACATATTATGTACTTAATAAAAATACCCTGCAGTTGTACTTTTAGTATACTAAACTGGTATATTTAAAGTCACTAATGTTGTACTTAATGCAATTTAATTGTGCAGAAGTTGTGCTGAAGTCCAACTAAACTAAAGATGTACTGAAGTATATGTGATTGTGCTAAAGTGGAACTACTGCAAGTATACTTTAGGTACACTTTAAATATTTTGCATTTAAAGACTTAAAATAGTGACATTAAAACATATTTTAGGCTTAATATTAAGAAATGTGCATTGTGCTCAAGTAGCACTCGAGCGATATGTCAATAAATATGTTAATAAACTTAAACTATAGTTAGTGTAAAATAAATGCATTTAAAATCTATTACTTTTTTTACTAGGAATACACCACTATTTTAATTAAGTAATTAATTAATGTATTTTTATTTAGTTTTATCCTTATGCTGCATTGTAGTCATTTTGACTTGTTTTTTGATGTTTTTTTTTTCTGACAATGGTGATTAATATTATTGCATTGGACTAAAACTTAAAGTAAAAAAAAGGTAATTTTTATACTGTTTACCCCCATTTCTGATGGGGAACACACAATTAAATAGTTAAAAGGGTAAAAAAACACTTAAAAACACAATACATCTTGATTCAGTCCTTAAATGCCATTGCAATATTTAACAGGGACGGATAAATTGCTTTGGATTAAAGCATCCACCAAATGCATAAATGTTCAATGTATATGTGCATGTAATCAGAAATGGAAAATGGAAAATGTTTATTCACTTATGCTGCAATAATGCTAAACACTTAAAAGTTTGTTTTTGTCTCATACTGTCACATAGCGGCGTCAGTGATACTAGGATTTACTGTAATCATTAAAGAGTAACAAATGACGGGTGTGGTTTGACATTTAAGATTAATGACCTAATATATACTGTTTGCATGGTGATGACTGCTCTTAGTTATCATTAAACGCTCCACTCAGCTACTGCTAAACTGTTAAATTATTAGACGTACAGTAAGAAGCTTTTCCTCTAATAACCCGTTTCCTGTGAGAGCTCAAGCTGCGGTCTCCACCCTGTGCCACATAAAAGAATCTCTCGCTGCTAACCCCTAACCCCATTAGCAAAGCCAGCCATGCCCCTCAAATGCAAGGCCGTGGTTCAAAGGCTGCTGGGAACACAACATTTGTGGAGTGTCAATGATTAACACTTGAGCGCAGACTCACGCTCAGAGGTCAAGAGGTCAAGGGTTACGGGAGAATTCACGTCCCTCACAGGTCACGCTCTGGAAGATTAAAGAGCTCCGCTGAAACCCTGAACCTTTAATACCACCGTACACTATTTACATAGAGAACCGCTAGTCTGAGAAAACCACCGTATGTGTTGAATTACCCTCATTAATCATTATCTACATGACTGTTTTAAAAGAAAGAGATATTGGAATAAATATTTGTGTTAAAAAGTATTAAAAGCTCATTTATGAAATAGCAACATGTTTTAATAACAAATGATTTTATTTATTTTACAGGACAAGAATTAATTTATCAAGTGTAATGACATTTTTAGTATGACTTTTTTCTTCCCAGTTGAGATTTGCAATAAGACACAAATAAATCACAACATGCTCTGGAGCAGCACATCTGTGCAATACGTAGTATTTAATCACTCTGTGTGTATGTGTCACAAAACAGCACATATATTAAGTGATTAAATCAAAGGATAATAAATCAGACTCCTTTGGTCCTTTTGGGGTTTGACTTTGCTCCAACATACACTGGACTTCATCGCCATAGGTTTTGTATTAAAGACTTAGAAAGTCATAATTTGTCATAAAATACAGTGCTCTTAGATCTCAGACCCATGTAGCGACACTTACAGAATTGTTCAAAGCGTTTCATGCTTTCTACAGTTAATATACTACTCCTAGCTGTTGAAGGCCTAGCATATAATGTGTTTCAGATTCATACTGGGTGAAGTAACTCATATAGCTGTTCAGATTTCCTGCAGTGGACTCGAAACAACTGGATTTGATCTCTAGCTCTTGAGCTAGCAGTGGTGAAACAAAAGCACTCCAAACCTTGATCTGATTACAGAGGTCCATCGGTTGCAGTCTCGCACAGGATAAAAATCTTGCATTTACTGCTCTCACTTCTGGGCAGTATGAATTATGTACTGTGTTACTGTTCAAAAGTTTGGGGTCAGTAATATTTTTATTTTTTAAAGAAATTAACCTGTTTAATCTCGCCGTAAAAAAGGGTTTCGTTTGAAAAGTTCTACTGTTTTAGTGTGCAATTAAATAATTAAATATGGTTAGTGCAAACTGTTCCTATTTGCACCATGGAATGATGATGGTTGCATCAAAGCTTCAAAACACAAGGCTAGTAAACTACGTTAACATAAAGATATGACAAAGATTTTTGGTACACATTATCTCTAAGGTGTCTAGTATCCATATATAAATTCACATATATTCAGTTTTGTTGAGAGTGGTCATAGGATGAGTAAACATGTTGATGGTCACAATGGTGAGCGGTGGGATAACAGTCAACTTAGGTTTACAATATAAATCCAGTGCAGTTGTTAGTGAAGATTGCACTCAAATGACAAAATATTGCACTAAATCCAAAGTTCTAATGTTGATGTTGCAATACTAGCAGCACTAATATAACAATTTGATGATATCTCTTACAATAAAGTAACAATTTTGAAATATGTTGATGATTATATTTTTTGTCTTTCATCTTAGTATTCCTAACAATGTTGTATAGGGCTTTTTATGCATAATAGTAACCCTAGAATGTGATCCGTTTAAAATAGCTGGGCTAAGATATAAAACCATTTTTATGACTGCAGAAGTACTTTTTTATTAAAAAAAGACATATTAAATTGATTGAAAGCTCCAGTAAAGACATTTATAATGCTATGAAAGATTTCTGTTTTAAATAAACACTGTTCTTTTGAACTTTCTATTCATCAAAGAATCCAGAAAAATAAAATGTATCATGGTTTTCACAAAAATGTTCAGAGCACAACTGTTTTCAACAATGATAATAATCTTTCTTGAGCAGCAAATCAGCATATTAAAATGATTTCTGAAGGATCATGTGACACTGAAGACTGCAGTAATGATGCTAAAAATTCAGATTTAATCACAGAAATAAATTACACATTAACATATATTCACATAGAAAACAGCAACTCTAAATTCTAAAAATATTTCACAATTTTTACTGTATTTCTGATAAGCATAAGCATTAAAACAAATCTTTCCAACTTTACTTCTGAATGGTGGTACAGTTGAAATGAGCAGGTCTGGTGTAGATTTATTTTCGCTGGCTCTTTGGCTCCTTTTATGAGTTGTACTTCATAATGCGTTGCAGTGGTACACTAGCCTTGACTTCTGTACCCCTCATCATTCAATCACTGATCCATCCATTTATTGTTTTGATTTCAGGTTTTGCTCCAATCAGTGGAATGTGCAGTAAGTACCGCAGCTGCACGATCAATGAGGACACGGGTCTCGGCTTGGCCTTCACCATCGCCCATGAATCTGGACACAAGTAAGAGTTCAACTTATATTTAACCTTTGTTTGATTTCATAAATCCACTTGCTTGTACTGGATCAATAAAGGCTTTGCCTTACACAGCTTTGGAATGGTCCATGATGGAGAAGGCAACCTGTGCAAGAAGTCAGTTGGAAATATTATGTCTCCTACCTTGGCAGGACACAATGGTTTATTCTCCTGGTCATCTTGTAGCCGACAATATCTAAACCGATTTCTGAGGTGAGTTTCATTTTGACAACTAGAATCTGTTTCACAAACAGTGTTGGGGAAAGTTACTTAAAGTAATGCATTACAATATTGCGCTACTCCCTTAAAAAAAAAAGTAACTAATTATATTATTTAGTTACTTTTTATGGAAAGTAATGCGTTACTTTTGCTTTACTTTTTAAATCTTGCTTGGTTGTTTTTAATATAAAAAGTTAGATTTTTAGCAAATGTAAAATTTCTTTCACACTAAAAAGTGAAATGAATAAGCCTAAGGCTGAAGGAAAAGTAAATTCATGTCTGTACAGTAGAACTGTAGGAAAAGAAAGTTCAGCACTCTCCATCAATGAGAAAAAAAGCACAAATGTTAGTTAAATTAAAGTAAGTTTTGCTTATTAGTATGGTTGAATCGGATCAACAAAGGCCGGCAGCAAAGACATTGGTTAATAAAATTGGATTAAATTTATAACGGAAACAAAATGTTTTTGAAAAAGTAACTCAGATTTTTTTTTTTTTTTTTGTGAATTAAAAAGTAATGCTTTACTTTACTAGTTACTTGAAAAAAGTAACTGTGTAACTTGCGTTACTTGTAATGCATAACCCCCAACACTGTTCACGAATAACAGTGTTTAGTGCCAATATCATCAATGCAATTTTCTACAGTGCTGTTACAGTTTGTAATGAACTTTGAGTCATTTGGAAAGACTATCCCAGAATCACATGCTCTACTCATTGGCAGCCTAAAGTGCCATTAGAAAACAGTGCAAAGATATTAACAACCGTGCCCTTTACTGAGCATCTCCTGTCCATTAGTCATCCATGCAGAATCACCCAGCATGAGCCCAGCGAGAGTCTAGACACCAACCTCATCTTTAAAAGTAGTATTTGTAGTGCTGTTTTGGTTCTGATATGTAAAAGCAAGCCGCTCCAGCAGGTTTTATATTTCACTTTCTGTCTGAGAGCCACGTCTGTGCTTGTGAAAGTGGATCAGCTTGACCTGTTGCCCTTAAATTAACTGACGTGTCAAATGGAGTGGCCTTGTGCTCAGTTATTGTGATGAGCTCATCCTCTTCACTGCTGCCCGGATCAGTAGCTCTAGGCCTAATCGGAAGAAGGGTTTCCCTACAAATGCTCAAGCTGCTTGGCTTTCAGCAACGCTTCATGTGGAGACAGGGCTAGACTGGGGTTAAAATTTGACCCTGGACAAATCCAGCCCATCCAGCCCACAAGTTCCCCCGTGAAAATTTTGTTGGGTTATAGGGCCTTTAATTGGAGTAAATAAATGAATGAATAAAACAGGACAGAAACAAATAATGATAGATACTGCTGAATTCAAATGCAACAAACTTAATGCATTTTTGTCACATAGAAATGCATGCAGTAAATCATTGATTTTGATCTAGAATGCAGGGAATTTATTGCTAATAAATTCTGTAATAAAAAATCATTCTGTAATAAAAATCATTTCCACACCGTCATGTCGTTCCAAAACTGTATGACTTACTTTCTTATGTGGAACACAAAAGATATTGTGTAGAATGTCACTGTCACCCTTGATTTCTAGTCTATATCATGTTTATTGCATTATGTCTGCGTGCTATGATATGGCACAAGTAATTTATTCTATACAAAAAATATATATCTTTAATGTAAACATCACACAGATTCTCTGTAAAAAAAAAAGGTCAATGTCAAGTTTGAGTACAAGTCCAGCTTTGAGTCCAAGTTCAAGTCTGAGTATCCCAAATCTACAAAAAGCCAATGGAAAAACCTTGTAGATTAATTGAGTTTTAGTGCCAGGAATTTATTAATGTCTTATCATCTTAATTTTAAGTTGTTATTTACAAAATATCAGAGTCTGTCAAGTTTAAGTCAAGTCCACCCAAGTGCATCCGAGTTCGTAATTGCAGCCTAAGTCCAAATTTGACTTCAGTACCCAAAATCTACCAACAACAACAAAAAAAAATATTCTTTTAGTTTATTTTAACATCCAGATTGGTCTACAAAAATACGCCATCACTGCAGTACTCTATTTTTCTACATATTCCGCTAAACTCCACAGACAACTTTCTCAACTTTTTCACAACTTTTTCAATTTGCTGGACACACCTACATCCCAATCACTGAAATCCAGCTTTCTATTGAAAATGAATTGGATCATTCATCAATTCATACTGAAGTGTGAATGGGGCTTTAGCCAAAGTTTGTGTTTTGAATTCAACCGTCACACTCTGCATTCTGGAGCCGTATGAGTTGCAAACAGGTGTGAATTTGCAACCAACCAATCAAACCAACCAAAGTGAATGGTCAATCAAGACATAGACAAACCTGCAGTGTGACAGCTGCTTTAGTGTCACCGGAGTCTGCCTGTGAACCACAGCTTTTCCAGGACTGTCTGGGCTTCTGAAGGTGACAAAGTGCAGTACGATCATCCTTCGTTTCTCTTTCCACACCCAAGACACCCCAAAAACAGCAGCGCCCTGCAGATAAATGCGGCGACTCTGTCTCTGTCAGCTGTCCTCCCATCTGTTTCTCATTCTTCATCCGCAGCCTCACCTACGTCACCACGGGCCTGTCGACATACAGCCTGCAGATCACAGGACCTGCAAGTAGCTGCTTTCAGACCTTCTGTCCTTCCTCTCCATAACCCTCTGCTTTTATCGCTAATAAAACAGAGCTTGAAAGGGAGTCCGGCCCGGGCTGGTCTGTCTTATAGCTGTCGCTCGCCTTAATCTGAGGAGGAAACTTAAAGAGGTGACACTAAGAGAACTGAGTGGTGATGAGGAACTGAATCAGATTCATCTGACGCTGACATTCCTGCCTCTGTCGGCCAGATGCTGCCGCATTGATCCGACTCCAGATAATTGGAAGCAGGACTTACGTACACTACAGAAGAACAGGGCTTCCCTTCACAGGATGCACTGAATCACTGAGGGATTCTGGGATAGCTGGATGCAGAATACTTAGACTTTATAGTGGATTGTTCTGCAACAAGAACATCTACAGATGCATAGTGTTCAACTGACTGCTCATTTTTACTAGTCAGCTAGTTCAGAAAAGCATAAATTTGCAGCATATAAAGAACAAGCACAAGGGGTCAACACAGACCTATTATCATTATTAGGGGGCAAGCACCGGACATGTGTAGGCCTGTGAGATTTCTTCTTACTATTATTCTTCCTTCTTCTTTCTCTTCTGTTTCTTCCACTCTTGAGTCTATGGCAGCCCATAGAACCGCTTGTGAGAAAGTTATGAAATTTGGCACACAGATAGGGGACAGTCTCAACATTAACCACAGCACGTTTGGGTTTTCTAACTCAAACTCTGTAGCACCACCACTTGTCCAAATTTTCACTCATGTTTATGCTAACTTTTGAACTGTATGGTCTGGAAGGATTTTTTTTTTCTGAATCCGTGGCTTTTAAAATCTTTTATGAATTACTTTTTTTTTGCATTTTTTTTTGCATTTTTTTTTTGCATTTTTTTGCATTTTTTAATAGAAAATAGTCCTAGACGGTTTGTCTGATTTTCACCAAAAGTGGCTCAGATCATCAGTTATAGAATTCAAGTTGATTAGTTGAACCGTTCTCGAATAACGCATGAACAAATTATACAAAGAACATGCAAAAATGGATGTGAGGCTATATCTCCGCAGCGGTTTGTTGTATTGAGACTAAACTTGGTGTGTGTTATAACAAGCACGACCTGAGGCTATCTACAGTGTTTTGGTGCAGTGCCATCTAGTGGTCAGGAGATACATAAATAAATGTCTATTTTTGCTTATAACTTCTCAATGGTTTGGCCATTCAGGACAGCATGCTGAGTCAACCAAATACCCAATTATCCCATGTCAGCCATTTTGAATTTTATCATCAAATGCTATATTTTTTTACGAACACATTGGTGCATCGTTACAAAACTTGGTATGTGTCTTCGGCACAATTCCCTGACAGTACTCAAAAGGTTACACAAAAAATAAAAAAGAAATGCTAAAAACATTTGATTAAATTGGCCTATTGTAATGAAAGTGATCTCAATATATTCCTTGCGTCATGCCGAGAACATGATAACCAATTATGCCAAAATTGGCCAAACTTCCTGGCCGCCATTTAGATCAATGTTGAAAACGTACTCCTCCTAGACTTTTGGTCCAATTTTCAACAGATTTTACCCAGAACATCTTCAGACCATGGATTTGAATTAATGCATCAACCAATTTGACACTGACCACGCCACATCAATTTGGTAACAGCGCCACCTATTGGTCAAGAGTGATAAGCCATTCATTAACCATCAATAATGAAATTTCCAAAAATGATAATAACTTTTGATTGCATTAGCCTATTGTAATGAAACTTGAGTCATGCTGACAACATAAATACCAATTTTGCCATAGATGGCCAAACTTTCTGCTCGCCACTTTGACTTATGTTGAAAACCTACTTTTTCAAACACCTCCACAACAGTTGGTCCGATTTTCACCAAAATCAAGTCAGATTATCTTCAGACTGTGCTGACAAAAAGTTATGGATTTCATGTCGATAGATGAAACTGTATTCGTACAGCACCGCAACGTCAAGGCATGATGCCAAAATGACTCTGAGGCTGTATCTCTAAAAGCTTTTACATATTGACACCAAACATTATTTTTGCCATTGTCACATTTACAATTTAGTAACATATTGTATTAATAAAATAAAATAAAATAAAAATAAGATTTTTCCCCCAAATCATGCAGCTCTCAACTCAAGTATTGCATGGGTGCAGCAGTGTGCCGATTTTATTGTTAAGATTATTTCATTGTTTTGGTTGAGCACCTGTATTAATATATATTTTTTTAGATGTGTGTGTTTCATATATTTAGACCTAATAGACCAGCCAATGTGACCTCTATTACAAATATACATACGATACATCCCACACAGACTCACATACTGACCCAGTCTCATCATGGAGCGGGCGAGCGGCCCGGAGCGCCTGCTAAACTACTCAGAGCTCATTCAGGGCTTCACTGTGTGTCTGATTGTGTGAAACACATGCTATTAAACAATGTTAAATGCTTTCTCATGATCCTTGATATCACTTACACACGGAGCCTCGCTGTCGGCCCGTGTAATAACGACAGCATACGTAATGATGAAGTCAGAAGATGTGTTGAAAAGAGAGATGTCTAAATGTTATCCGAGGGAACTTTGGCTGTTATGTTGTCATGGTTCCTGCTCTACTGTACAGAACTCAAGCTGTTTTACAGAAATGTTTGTGTCTCAGTACCGCACAGGCCACCTGTCTGTCTGACGAGCCCAGCGCCATCCAGGAGTACAAGTACCCAGAGAAACTGCCCGGAGAGCTGTACGACGCCGATACGCAGTGCAAGTGGCAGTTCGGAGAGAAAGCTAAGCTCTGCACACTGGACTTCAAGAAGGCAAGTCCATTAATATCAGTATTTCACAATGTTTTATATATGAAATCCCTCATCACGTCAGATGAGTTGAGTGCACATGAGCGGCACCACATGACTGAATCATTTGTGTACTGTAGAAGATGAGCTATTTAAGCTTGGCAGGAAACGCTGCTCATTTAGCCTGTTAATGAGGCGAAAGCTTACACTACAAAACTACCACACCAGGATGATAAAATACGTAATTTAAGCATTACACACCTCATTTTGCTCTCATCCTGTTGTAAAGAGCTTTCTGTACTTGTCAGGAAGTGAAAAGAGAGGAAGCCTTATGAAATCACCCAACACATACATGGCGTTTCAACCACAATCAGAAGAAAACACCTAGTTATGACTTCCAGACTTACAAATTGGAACTGCCTCAAAGGTCTTGAAGGCAACATTAGACAGCATGAGTTTCCATGCTGCTGCACACTTAATGCTGGTTTAGTGTTGATCTATATAGCCATACTGTTCACCAACGAACCGTATTGCTCAATCTTTCTGATTAAGCTGTAGTTAAGAAGATTTGTTGTAATTTGCACACCTGCTTTCAACCATTAACTACCAATCAAAGGTTTGGGGTTGGTAAGGCTTTTTAATATTTTTAAAAAAGTCTATTCTGTTTACCAAAGCTGCATTTATTTAATCAAAAATACAGTAAAAACAATAAAATTGTGAAAATTATTTCTGTTTTCTATGTGAATCTGTGTTAAAATGTAATTGATAGCTGTGATCAAAGCTGAATTTTCAACATCAAACATCATTACTCCAGTCTTCAGTGTCACATGATCCTTCAGAAATCATTCTAATATGCTGATTTGCTGCTCAAGAAACATTTCTGATTATTATCAATGGAATAAACAGTTTGTGCTGACCAATAATTTTGTGGAAACCATGATGCATTTTATTTTTCAGGATTATTCGGTGAATAGAAATTTCATTTATTTGAAATAGAAATCTTTTGTCACATTCTAAATATATTAAATATTATAATTTATCATTTAACCAATTTAATGCATGCTTGATAAATACAAGAAAATCAAAACAGTAAATAAATAAATAGTATAAAAATCTCAATGATCCCACTGCATGCAGTTCACAGGTCTTTTTAACATGAACATTCAACTGATATCTTTGATCCAGTCTGAGCTGTGTTATAGTTAAAGTGGTCTAATAAGAATCCATTTGTGTGGTTGTTATCCTGGAGTTTATGGTCATCATTTGGAAAGAGAAGCCGGTCCAGGTTCAGCGGTAGAGCAGGATCAAAAATGACAGCGTGATTGAGAGCAATGCCTCACCTGAGACTGAACAGAAACTGTCACGCTGCACCACAACACACATGTGCCACATTTTCTATATAATCATATATGCATGGCCCAAAAGGCCTGTTCAGAGAACTCCAGACATGATTTAGAAAGTACAGTCAATGGCTGTAAAATGTCTACAGAAGTCTATTTCTTTATTGCATTTTGCAAATGCAAGAGTTTTGCATGAGGTTGAAAAACTTCCCTATGCAAGTTCTGTTCATTTTCAAGTGCATTGAAAAACAAAAACCTAGTTTGGAAGTCACTTCTGTGTCAGCTGTGCTTCTTACATCTCTTTGCTATTACAATGAGACAATGGACCCTTTTTTTGCTTGTCAAATTTAGTGGCAATTTCACTAAATGTGACCGCAACTTAAATGTGGACAAATGTCTGACATAATTTGTCTTCACATCTTTCAGATTCACATATTAAAAACTTTTTTAAAGGGGTATGTAGACATTTTATAGTCATCATATGTTAACAAAGAAGTTTGTCAGATGTTTATACACAAATGTGACGCTTAAAGTGGAAAACAACTCCTTATTAAGTAATTAAACATTTTGCAAAAGAAAGGAAGTCATCCTTATTAGCATGCAAAAAAAGAGGAATGGAATGAATCTGGACAGCATTAAAAATACATACTTTCTGCTTAGTTTTTTGCATTACTTGTAACTTGAAAATTCTCAAAAAGGTTTGCATTTCTTTCATTTACATGTGTGCATGGGATATTTTCCCACCAAAATTACCATGTTCACAGGGTCAGACAACTGGGGTTTCCAAATGTTCTTTAAAAACATGAAATCTTCTAAATTGAAGGCATGAATAGTTTTAATTTTTACTAAACAGCAATTATAAACATCCACCAAACATCTAGAGATACAATCAGTAGTAGAAGAGGTGTTCAGGAGTGTCAGGAATGCAGCTCTTTCCACACTTTTTCCATCGATGTCTCTGCAATGCATGTGTTTTCTGTGAACATTTGACCCGCATCCAGAGAGTCTGATGCTCAGATGCTCTAATGTGTGGTGTTATATTCACATCTCATAACATCACTGCAGCCTGAGAGAAGAGTCTTTATTTCTCTCTTGCTCAAATCAGCTGTAAAGTACAAGAATTCAGGCTGTCTGAACTCAATAGAGATTTGCTAAAATAATTTTTCCACTGTCTACTCTATACATCTAAAATTGGAGCTCTCCGTAGAGAAATCTGCTGGAGTGTGGCTCTGGCCGATCTCTCTCCAGTCCTGCTCGCTCTCGTGAAGCAGACGCAGAGCTAAATATACTTTGGAGAGACGCCAGTGGGAAGCTCTGTTCACTGTGTTCCTTTTGTCCTGGTCTCACCTATATGTAATCTACAACGAAATGAGATGAGCACTGAGGCAACTGTTTGCATGTGAAAAACCAAGACAATGACTGTACATGTTATGCAGCATAATACAATATAAATGGTAATTATACAGCATAAACAAGCTATGACACATTTAACTTTTAGCACACAGATTTCATTACATGTATGTACTGTACACTCTTAAAAATAAAGGTGCTTCCAAAGGTTCTTTAAGCGATGCCATAGAAGACCATTTTTGGTTTCACAAAGAACCATTCAGTCAAAGGTTCTTTCAAGAACCATCTCTTTCTAACCTTTTTATAATCTGAAGAACCTTATTTGCCACAAAGAACCTTTTGTGAAATGGAAAGCTTCTTCAGATGTTAAAGGTTCTTTATGGAACCATTTAGACTAAAAGGTTCTTCTATGGCATCATGAAGCACCTTTATTTTTAAGAGTGTAAGCATGCTTTTAGTCATCTTTATGTTATGCTGCCGACACAACAGACAGTATACTGACGCCTATTGGCATGGATGTCAGATTGCAGGATATTTTGCTTGTTTTAAGCAAGAAATCACTTAAATTTGACTTGTTTTTTCTGAAAACAAGAAAAAAAAATTTACTTGTCTAGAAAATCCTTCTTGATTTAAGAATTTTTAGATATTTTGGTTGGAAAAAAGGCAAAAAATCTAATTAAGAAAAGCATTTTTTGCAGTGTAGTGTATTTACCTGTGCAATTCTCACCAATGATTAATACATTTTAACCAAAAGTACGGCAGATATTAAGTAGAAAGTTATTAGTTTTGACTTGGTCATGTATCTCAACAGTGGAGATTGAAATAGCTACTTTCTGGACCGCTATAACCTAAACAGGTAATTCACCCAAAAATTAAAATCCTGTCTCAAGCCTATATGATTTTCTTTATTCTGATGAACACAAAAGAAGACATTTTGAATAAAGCTGGGAAACAAATGTTTGCTTAAGTTAATGGCTACCATCAACTGGTTTCCAATACTATCCCTTTTGTCTCACTTGAATGTATGTCACCATATTTTGAGCTGTGCTTCAATTTATTAATCTTTTTCAGAAGTATTATTAATGTCATTTGCTTCAACAACTTATTCACACTGGGGAAAAATACTGAAAAGACATTAAATGGATCAAAAAGATGTCATTAAAGATGATTAAAATGTTAAAAAAAGATGCTGTTCTTTTGAAATGTCTATTTATCAAAGAATCAAAAAATAAAATGTATGACAGCTTCCACAAAAATATTGTGCAGCAGATATGTTTTTAACATTGATAATAATCAAAAAATGTTTGTTGAGGAGCAAATCAGCATATTACAATGATTTCTGAAGGATGATGTGACACTAAAGACTGGAGTAATGATGCTGAAAATTCAGCTTTGATCTCACGAATATATTATATTTGAACAGATATTCACATAGAAAACAGATATTTTACATTTTAAGAATATTTCCCATTTTTTGCTGTATTTTTGATCAAATAAATGCAGCCTTGGTGAGCAGAAGAGACTCAAAAAAAACATTTGAATGGTAGTAAAAATTCCATAAAAATGAAAGAAATATGCTGATATGATTACTGTATTAGTATAGTTTATTATATAGCAGTACAAAAACATGACAGTGTTGGATAGTAAAGTGTTACTCATCTGTGTAGACATCAAGTGGAAATTGAAGATTTCTATTAGACTAAAAGAACAAAGCACAAAGAGAAGCATTTCAGAGAAGCACCAGACGTCATTGAACGGGACAGAAATGGCTCTGTTGATGTTCTTCAGTCACGCTGAGGTCCCTCTGCTTTCACAGTGAATTAGCATCTTGATATTGTCTGGCAGCTGGACTGTGATGGGCTGAGATGAGCGCTGTATGATCGCTCTCCTCGTGCTCAGCAGGAGCAACAGGGACGGATTCGAGGAGGTCTCGCTTTAACAAACAGCTGCAGAACTTGTGCTGGGATTTGGACCAGGATCACTCTGGCAAACAGCCATCTTTTCCTCCCATCTGTGCTCCCATTGTCAGAATATGATACAATAATCCAGATGTGAGTAATACAGACACATAAAACGTCCAGCAGTTCCTCGTTCTTCTCACAGAGCGAGTGAATGAGAGGAGCGTTGCATTGAGAATGTAGATATATGGGAGCCGTCCTTACAGGACAGTAAAACACTTTTAGGATGTCAGATGAATTATGATGCAGATTTCACAAATCATTCTTTAGTGAAGGACATTTTTTGATTGCTTAATCTCAAAAAAAAAAATCTTCCTCCAACTTTACTGCATTTATTTTAAAACGCA
The DNA here is from genome assembly GCF_049309525.1 of Garra rufa. Classification (NCBI taxonomy): domain Eukaryota; kingdom Metazoa; phylum Chordata; class Actinopteri; order Cypriniformes; family Cyprinidae; genus Garra; species Garra rufa. Next base: position 44,305,825 of record NC_133369.1, read on the forward strand.
AAACATAAAACAAGTGGATTTTTGTATAAGATATGTTTAGATTTGTATAAAAATAAAACAAAAGTGGTTTAAATTCTCCAATATTTGCAGTGGTCTCATATCAGGAAGTTAAATGAAAAGCATCTCTGTTCGAAGAGTTGAGCGTCTGGCTGAGATGTGCTGGCCTGTCTCATCTCCATGATAACAACCATTAAAAACTCGATTGTTCTTTAAATGTTTGATGAAATGGTAATGACAGCCATGTTGAGCACAAGCACTTGATATCAGTGATTCTTTGTTATAAAAACATTACAAAAACCAAATAAACTGAAAACATGATTCTCAATTGTTAGAAAATAAGCAGAACACTTTATTACCCTCCGTTACCACCCTACAGTTAAAAAGGGTGGTAACGGTGAAGCAAAAAATAGGGAAATGTGGCATGTTCAAATCTATAATTTATTAAAAATGACAAATTACTTAAAAATGCACTAAAAAGTTCTCTAAAAAGTTCCATTATTTGCAAAATCACACATACAGAATTGTATTATTATTATTATTATTGCACAGCTACTAAATAAAAAAATATTATTATCAGTGTTGGGGGTAACGCGAGTTACGTAATCAGATTACTTTTCAAGTAACTAGTAAAGTAACGCATTACTTTTTAATTTACAAGAAAATATCTGAGTTACTTTCCCAAATAAGTAACATCAGTTACTTTTCACCGTCATTTATTGATTAAAAGCTCTCCTGTCCCCATGTTGAGAGAAATCAGGAGTAAGATGTTAATTTAGATCTAGAATAAATGCAAACATCCATTAATTCATCCCACTCACAAAAAAAAATAAATAAATAAATAAATAATAATAAAAAATAATTAAAACTGTGAAATGCAACTCAGAATATAAGGCAAACCTGCAATAATTAAATATGTTAAGTAATACAATTTTTTTTTTTTATGTATTTAATCCCATTTTAATAGCCAGTGTCTGATTCTGACCCTTTAATGATCCTGAGTCTTAGATGAAAGGAAACAAGTTGACAAAAAGAATGAATTCAATATTTGGAGTCTGGGAACATCAAAGATGTGACAAGAATCCGAACACAACCAGAGAGTTATTGTAAATTTACAGTAGTAACAAGAAATGATATTTTATTATATTATATGATTAATAGCATGATTTTAAATATAATGGTTTCATTCTAAACATGGCGATTATCTTTAAGATGGACACCCAACATAATATATGATAATTACCATCTGAATCTAACAATGTAATGTCAACAAATAGAAAAGCCTTTTATGAATTCATGTTAATTATTGTGCCTTTTAGCCCCAACAGCAGGGGTGCTTTTTACCACAAATACCATACTTTTACATATTCTTTCGTTATTTAAAAACTGTTGCTTTAATTATCTTAAACAAAACTAAAAATCATTAAGAAGACCTTTGTCTCAAGATATACATTTGCTACTTATATCTACAACATTTAAAAACAACAGATATTAGATCAGGTAAGCACAGAATCGACTTTGTGTTGCTGCCTGCAGTCGCATCAAGGATCAGACAAAATTGCATGTGTATCTTGAAAAGTGGATGTTTTGGAAAGTGCTGAGGTTTACATGTTTTATGGGGACATTCCATAGGCGTAATGGTTTTTATACTGTACAAACCGTATTTTCTATGGCCCTACACCTACCCTACACCTAAACCTAGCCCTCACAGGAGATTGTGCACACTTCCTCAAAAATACTCATTGTGTATGATTTATAAGCCTGTTTCCTCATGGGGACCTAAGAAATGTCCCCACAAGGTCAAAATCTACTGGTATTACTATCCTTGTGGGGACATTTGGTCCCCACAACGTGATGAATACCAGGTACACACACACACACACACACACACACACATGTTTGTTTTTGTGAAATGTGGGGACATTCCATAGGCGTAATGGTTTTTATACTGTACAAACCGTACTTTCTATCACCCTACACCTTCCCTACACCTAAACCTAGCCCTCACAGGAGACTGTGCATATCTTTACATTCTCAAAAAAATGTATTCTGTATGATTTATAAGCCTTTTGAAAAGTGGGGACATGGGCAATGTCCTCATAAGTCACCCTCTCCTTGTAATACCTATGTCATACCCATGTTATTACACACATTTGTGTCCTGATATGTCACAAAAACATGCCCACACACACACACACACACACACACACACACACACACACACACACACACACACACACAACTCTAAAAATGTTCCCTTGGTTGTAGAATCACCCACATACAGAGTGTTTGACAAAAAACAGACCAGACAGGTCATTATTATATCCAGATAGCCTAAACAGCCTGTCATTATTCTGTTGAAATGCGTTTTGGACTCTATAGCAGTCGTGCAAAACATGAAGAACATCTATCTGTGACATAGTATGTTGTAATCTCTAATTTGTTCGGTATAGTCATTGCTCAGACTTCTGTCACACTTCTTGGCAGATCTCTGCTGGTTAGTCTTTTATCACAGCGACAGCTTCTTTAATACATCCATATCAACACGCATGTTTGATGTGTGTCACGCAGGACATCTGTAAAGCCCTGTGGTGCCACCGGGTCGGAAGAAAATGTGAGACCAAGTTCATGCCGGCTGCTGAGGGCTCTGCCTGCGGTCCAGAGATGGTGAGTCACGCTCACAGGACACATTCATGTCTTCAAAAGTATCTCATCTTAAAAAGAAATCACATCACACTCATCTCACAAGTGGCACAAAAGCCAAACGCTCTGTTTCTTGTTTTAATCGTGAACATCCTCGCACGGTTCTCCAGCGTGTGACATTAACCCCGCGGGAGAGATAGCCTTTCAGGGGTTTTGTTGTTCTTTCAGATGGGCTTTTAACAGATGTTTAGTTTCTTAAACGAGTGTTTCCAGGGAGGCCGAGCAGTAAATGCCAGCGGACTGAATGAGTGAACAGTTCATGCTGAGAGTCACGAAAACATGATCCAGAATGTGACAGTGATGCTCATGAGAGAAGCTGAGGAGATTCACGTGAGAACTTACAGTACTGAGGGCTAGAAAAGATTCAGTTTGACAGGGAAAACAGTGTCAAAAACCTTTGTGTACTTGAAGTGTACTAGAAAAAATCTAGAGATTATTATTATATAATATAATTAGTCTACGAGAGGAGGCTTGATTGACCAAAAAAGTCGCTTAGTCGCAGAAAAAAAAATTCCACAGGAAGTGGCAGATCATTAACATCTGGTCTATGTGGTAATATAGTAAATCGGGCAGGACATCCAATTCATCGACCTCAAATATCACTTTTCATCTGAAAGATGTATGTGATAGCATGACATCTTAATTGAATGTTAATCTAGAAAAATTAACGTTATTGAAGTGTGGAAGCTGAACAGTAGCTCGCTCACTGCATGACAGATGGAGACGCCGGTGAAGTCACTTTCTCTCAAAATACTCTGCAATTTTTGGTCATACAGATAAGAGTAATACATCTTTCGAATCTGTAAAGACTCTGTTTATTTCTGTGCACTTACTATAACAACGAAACATTGCGCTTTTATAAAATATTGAAAGCAAACAGGATGCGCTTTCTGACATCTCAGTCTCTGTGAACTTGAACGCGAAACTCTGGAACTCTGTGTATACTTGCCTTACAGACATGAAAACTATATCTATAGAGAGTGAAATGCCTCCTTTTAAATGAACCATTTCAAATAGAAAACAAATATTCTCAGATCATGTAATGTGTATGAAACATGCATACAGCCACATCCACTTCATGAGTCACTGTTGCCGACTTCATCTCTTAGGCCGAAAACAAAGAAAGCACTCCCTGTTGAAAAAAACAGCATATGTTGGTTAGGTAGGTTTTGATGCTGGGATGCTGGTTTTAGCTGGTTTATGTTGTGCTTAGCTGGTTAATGCTGGTTCTTAGCTGGTTTATGCTGGTCCTTTGCTGGTTTATGCTGGTCCTTAGCTGGTCATGCAAAACCAGCAAAGGATCAGCATAAACCAGCAGAGACCAGTTTAAACCAGCATACCAGCATCAAAACCTACCTAACCAGCATATGCTGTTTTTTTCAACAGGGTAGTTCATCAATAAGTTAATAAAACATTAATGCAGTCTCCTTGCTGTTTTTCCCTTACACATTCATAATTATTATATCTGGCGGTGCACTGAGCAAGCTTTTTTGCGTGCCCTTAAGCGCTTATTAGACTATGTATGCAATTAAAGGCTCGTTATTATGATTTATATGGTTTATTAATAAATGTGCGACAAATACTCATCCATTTAAATTATATTAAACCTTAAAGTTCTGCATGATAAAGAGTGGGGCCACTTGAGTAACAGGTAGATTGCCACTGCTGTCACCACCGTCAAGCTAGAGGGGCGTGGTTTAAACGACCAGCTCCACCCACGTCCCGCCTCTTTGCCCATTTTCAATTATGTGAAGATGGCGACGACCGGCTTCGCCCATTTTGGTCGTTAAAGATACTATGTCCATTTTTTATAGTCTATGGAACAGAGCTGTTTTTGACAAGGTAAAAAGGGTGTTGTTTTACACTACCATTGAAAAATTTTACCTAAAGTATATATATATATATATATATATATATATATATATATAATTATAATATATTTATTTATTTACATGACATACAAGTTTCAGTATGACATTCAAGTTCAGGGTCTGAGATTACAGACAGATCCAAAATAAGGTCTAGAAGTGTCTCCAACAGTGTTTATAACTACATTCATATTCATTTTCACTCATTTTCTTGTATAAAAGAAGTGCACTTTAGCATACTTTAAAATATAAGAATTTATTACGGAAATAATATGCTTTAAAAAATATCAGTGTGAACTGGATGAAATTTTTTCTGACACTCATGATTATTTATTATAATTTAAAATTGTAATAAATACAATTTTCACTCACTTAAGTAGGACTTTAGTACATCTTTATATGTAATTTCATAATAACTTCTATTGAATATGGTTAAAGTCTGAATTTACTGACAAGCATTTATGGTAAACTAAAATATACTTTAACTCCTCCAAACACTTTAATCAGATTTTAAGCAACATACAGTAAGGCTAATTTGTGGTGACATTTCTGCAATACTAATATTACATACACTGTAAAAAAAAAAAAAAAATCGTAAAAAAAGGTCAAATGACTGGATTTTTTCTTGCTTCAGTTAGGATATTTTATTTTAATTTTACAGTTTTTGTTTTGCCAGTCATTTGACCGCTTTTTTACAGGACTATTTCTAAGTGTATCTTACTGCTTGTTTTGTGTCAGTTTCAAAGTGTAATGTCCAGTGAGTGGCACTAAAATGCACGTTCAAAACGTTTTATTAAGTTGCTTTAGGCACATATTATGGTGGTTCAGAACTCAAATGTCCAAGCAGTGTTAATGCACTGTTGTATTGAAAAATACAACCCCCCTGCACCAAATAGTGTTGTGACTTAAACACGTTTGCTGATGCAACTTTGTCTATTTTAAGTCCTTATACACATTTTTTTCGATCTGTAGTTTTACAGGATTTGTGCAAGAGCCCTTCACCAAACAGGTGCAGGATATTTTGCTGGTTGAGCAAAAAAATGTTGTCATATTCATGCATTGCTGGTCTGAACCTTGTCAACCAGCCATCCATCCACACAAACAGACAGACAGATCAGTGTTGTGTTAGATACAGTATTAGATACATTATTGCTCTCCTCCCTCTCTGGTCGTCCCGTAGGATGCCTTTCCACTGATTCAGGCCCTTCACAGCAGATTGGGTTTAATGAGCTCATGCAGGCCTCAGCTGACCTCCTGGGCCGTTTCTTTACTAACACACATTGCTGAAGTAGGTTTGGGTCATGAGGGTAATTACAGACGTGTCCTCAGGTCTCCCGATCAGGGAGGAAGAGCACTTCTCTTACGAACACACTCTCCTCGTCTCTGGCTGATACGGAGGCCAGCGCTGGTGGTCTGGATGTCTTTCACACGTGTTCCTCGAGGGGCGGCTCCAGAGGTGTTTGGCTTGTGATATATTAGACACGACGGTTTAATCCGAGCGAGAGCTAGTGACGGTACGCAGTGCTAATGATGACAGCCTCCTTTAGGAATCCTGCCCATCTGCGTTCAAGAAATATCAACTCCATCACATGGGCCAGAGACTCGGATTCGGTTACGCAGAGGGTGTGAAGAGCGCTGGACTGGGACTATCATTCATTCACTCTTTAACCTCTTGCAAAGAGCTGAATCAGATGAAATGGTGCCTGATGGGAATTTAAATGAATCTGTGAAGCTAGGCCATTCAAAAAGTAATTTTCACACTTGCATGCTTTCCAAAACTTACTTCAGTTGAACACACAAGGTGAATTTGAGAAAAAAATGTCCTAGTATTGAAAGTGAATGATTGCATCTGCTTAGCTTTGTTATGACAAAATAGCATCATAATGTGTGACTCATGCACAATATTCCAAGTTTGCTCGATTTAGGGAAAATGTAATTGTGATTTTTGTAAAGATGGATAGCTCATCACATTTCCAAAACCATGTTAAAGTGACTCAAACTCAGAGCAGATGCAGAGGAAGTTCATGTGAAGCAGTGCTGCGTGTCTTATTTAATTAAATTGCAGGCTTTGCGATTTGATAATCACACAAAGTCACATCACAATTACAGTTTTATTTTGGTGAATCAGGCAGCCCTAATTCAACATTCTCGTATGATTCAACAACCTCAAATTAAAGTCGCTACTCATTGAAAACAGGGCCGTACACAGGTTTTTGTAAGTACCGAGGTCCCAAAATGGAAATTAGTGGGTTGGAGCACTTGTGCTTCTATCTTCAAAAATGTAGGAGCACAGTGCAGACTTTGAATCAATAATCAAAAAATCTGATAGAAAATTAGCCTTCCCATTACGAGGTGATATTTGACTCTTTAAAGTGATTTACAGGGAAATTTAGTTTTTACCTTTGTAATGGAATTTTATATCCATTTTTTTTAAATATGTATTTTATAATCTTTTTAAATGTTTAAATTAAAACAGAATAAGAACAAGTAGAATTAGAAGAATGAGTTACAAATCAAATGAAATCAGTAAACTCATTTGTACTACAGAGGTGGCACAGAAGAACACAAAAGTGGCTTTTCAGATGTTTAATGAGGTTCAGAGGTGGCATGACTGCAATTAAATGCAGAATTTCATGTTGAGAATAATGTTTTACTGTAAATAAAAAAAAAATAATATAGAAAAATTAATTGATTTAAATAACTGGAAAGATACTATAGAAATTAAACTAAAACTTCCAGTAGGTAGCAGCAAGTCACTGATTTTATTATTGAATAATTCATTCATTGGATTCGTTCGAACGGCTAATTCAATCAGGAATAAAGCATGTGACTGTGTTTATGAATGGGAATTTGAATCATTGATTCACTAGATTAGTTTAAAAATGCACGTTCATTCATAAATAAAACACTGCTGTGTTTGAATGGAGATGTGCCAGCCAGTGTCACACATGCTGGAGAGACTAGGAGCCAGGAGAACAAACGCAGAAGGAAATCCAATAAACAGTTATTTATTAACAAAACTATAAACAAAACAAACAAGGAACAAAACCATGACAAAACTACAAAACAAAACCCGAGGAGCAGAACAAACACCATGAGACGTTATCGACGGACACTGAACTGAGGAAACAAACAACTTAAATAGGAGTGGCAGGGGGTGTAGCAAATTAACAAGACAGGTGAACCAAATCAAAGCTAATGGGGACAAACCAAATAAAACACAGAACAACAGGGGGAGACAAAGGGAGAAACCAACTGAAGTCCATGTGAGGGGGGAAAACACTAGGAAACACTGACAGCCAGTCAGTTGTGACTTTGTTTCAAACTATTTATTTTACAATCAACAAAGCTCTCTACACCGCACAATCAATCTCTTATTTACACTCTCTGACATATTGTTTTGGTCAAGAGCTAATAATGACTAAATTTCAGTCTGTTCCTCATCATGCAAATCCAGCAGACATTAAATACAGTGCATGCATCTTTTTTATTATGCTTTTATGATACTTGTTTTGTCATTTTGGAGATTTTTGTTCATTGTATGGAAAAACATTTTTTGTGTTCATATAGGTTTGAAAGGCTATAGAATGATGACTGAATTAGGGCTCCACGATATCTTGCATGCAATATCCAATGCGCATCTTGTCAGTAAAGCCGGTTCTATAATCAGTAGTATATCTCCATCACCTGTGCACATTCAGATAGAGCAACACTTACTGCACAGAGCAGTAACTGACCATATGCATGGAGCATTCTTTAGAACTTCCGCACATTGATAAGCCAGCTCTTAAACTTCCGCCGAAGCTCATTTTAAATGTGCTATATATAGATGGACACTCTTGAGACTCCTCTACTGCCTCCTTCTTATCAGAAACAGAGAAAAATAATAATTGCAACATCGTAAACAATGATAGCGGCATGAACATTCAGTTTCGTATTATTTAACAACATATCATTTAAATGCGGAGCTTGGTAATCCCAGGAGAGAACCTGCATAGTTGAACGTTTAAATGCTGACAGCTAAACACATAACATAAAATCATAACGTGTTTAGGCTAACATTAGCTAGCTAGCGATACTTCTCTTCAAGGCCATCCTTGTCGTATTCTTGATAATCAGTAACTTGCCTTCATAGTCATGAACACATTTTTAAAATCTTGTAATATTTTAAAGCCTTTATTATTTTTCAACTCCACAGCTGTGCAATAAAATTCACTTCAAAGATTCACTCATACATAAAGAGTACATGGAAAAAAGTGTCTTTTCACGGAAAACAACGTCTTTTTAAAATGAAAAAAACATGAAATGACCCATATAACCAGAAGATGGCAGTAGAGGGTCAATCATTGGCTGCAGCTGCCATTTTAACTCCCTGGTTTTTTCAAAACGTCTTGCTTTTCTATTTATTATAAAATTACTAGAATAATAAATTGTAGTACTTTTACCGCACTGAGGTATATAGCAAGTGCAGAAAGCTATTAAAATAAATAAGCTCCGACACAACCAGCCTATAAGGGTGAATTATTTAAATATTTATATATAGTTCACTACAAATTAAAAAAGTTAAATATTAATGGTATAAGAATGAAATAATGCACTCAATATGAATCGATATGAATTTGAAATATTTTATATTTAATAACTACATCCTTTAAGCTTAACCTTGAACTGTAAAAGCTATTAAATAGCCTATATTTAACAACACAAACTTGTTACTGCTGTAGTTTCGTTACTCTAAATTTAGTCTGAATCATTTAATGCACAGCTCTTTTTTTGACATCAGCTTGTCAGATGTTTCGTCTGGTTATTACTGTCAATCGTAGCAATGACTCGCGCATATTTAGCCGATTTACTCACGTATTTTTAAAAACTCTCAATTTTCATTCTTAAAACGGTATAAATAGATGTTTGGTCCTTAGACAAACAGAACTTCTCTTCTCTTCAAAGTACACTCCTATTACGGCACAGTACAGTTGACCGGAAATTACTGAGCTGGCTTGTCTAAACAAGGAAGTAATCCGTGCATATGGTCAATTCACTGACAAGCCGCACAAACTTGATAATATCATCGGAATGGTTTTGCATTTGTTGCTCTATCTGAATGTGCACAGGTGATGGAGACATACTACTGATTATAGAACCGGCTTTACTGACAAGATGCGCATTGGATATCGCATGAGAGATATCGTGCAGCACTAGACAGAATCTTTATTTTTTGGTGTACTGTCCCTTTAAATGTAAAGACTGTCGTCACTCAGACTGATGTGCGTGTTTCTGTGTGTTTTTGCAGTGGTGTCGTAGAGGTCAGTGTGTAAAGCAGGGTGATGAAGGTCCTAAGCCGGTTCATGGTCAGTGGTCATCCTGGTCCGGCTGGTCCAGCTGCTCGAGAACCTGTGAGAGTGGAGTGACCTACAGAGAGAGACACTGCAGCAGCCCCCGGTACATTCACTCAATAAAAACCAAATGACAGAATCTCCACTAAAGGCCTGTTCACAACATGTTCAAGCTTTTGACATGCAAATCATGCACAACAGGATTTTAAATATAACATCACAAACATTTCTTCCAAAAGAGCAAAACTCAGTACTTGAAATGAAAATTTGAAATTTGCTCCATATGCAAGACAGTATTAGATCTGATGTTAATCCTTTCTTGGATGCAGAGCAATTTGGAGTTACTTTACTTATTTGGAAGAATTTTTTTAACTTGCAATCCATGTGTGCAAGATCCTTTATTTTTATTGAGATTATTATTTCTTTGTTTTATCTTATTGCAATCAACCACTACTGCTCAAACTGTCACGATTCACCTGTCTTTGATTATTAGTCATCTGTGTCACCTGTGTTCTATCATTAGTTACCCTTTATAAGTCGTTTGCCCTTTTGTGTCTTTGTGTCGTCTTAAAGTTAGTTTGCTGGTGTTTGTTTGGATTCTCTATCTGTCATTTGGAAATAAATACGTTCTTTGGATACTCCTGGCTTTTGGACTTTCACTATAGCTCTGTGTCACCCAGCAACCCTGACAGAAGACGACACCAAGACATTAAAGATGGCTGAGGGCAGGCTATGGAGACTACGGCAGAGTGGTCGGACATTGGAGAGGTATGTGGAGGAGTTCCTCGAGCTTTCACATCAGGTGGGCTGGCACGATGCTTCACTCGGCGCTGTGTTTGTTTTGGGACTGGATGATGAGATTATTCGCTGCGATCTTCCTACCTGTCAATTCCCCTTGATCGAGCTAGTCAATCTCATTCTGTTTTTAAATGGGTCTGATTTCGAAGTCGAAGAAATTGATTCTATCAGTCCGATTGAGTCTCATCATCCAGCCCCCTCTGCCACGCAGCACATCGTGCCAGCCTTCCATAAGCCAGGACCCCCCACATACCCCACCAATGGTTCCGGCCACCTGCCAACCCGGAGACACCCCAAGGCATTTCCGGTCGAGATGGCCTCCATTCCTGAGTTCCCGGCCAAGGAGGACATTATGGCTCTGATGGCGATTTCTCAGGAGTACACAGCACCTATTCACCTTCCTGAGCCTCCTCTGGTTCCGCCCAGCCTTCCAGACACTCCGCTGGTTCAGCCCAGCCTTCCAGAGACCCCGCTGGTTCCGCCCAGCCTTCCAGAGACCCCGCTGGTTCCGCCCAGCCTTCCAAAGACTCCGCTGGTTCAGCCCAGCCTTCCAGAGACTCCGCTGGTTCAGCCCAGCCTTCCAGAGACTCCGCTGGTTCAGCCCAGCCTTCCAGAGACTCCGCTGGTTCAGCCCAGCCTTCCAGAGACTCCGCTGGTTCAGCCCAGCCTTCCAGAGACTCCGCTGGTTCAGCCCAGCCTTCCAGAGACTCCGCTGGTTCAGCCCAGCCTTCCAGAGACTCCGCTGGTTCAGCCCAGCCTTCCAGAGACTCCGCTGGTTCAGCCCAGCATTCCTGATCCTCCGCTGGTCCTGTTCAGCCTTCCTGAAACCCCGCTGGTCCAGCCCAGCCTTCCAGAGCACCCTCCAGTGACTGCGCCGCCAGAGCGCCCTCCAGTGACTGCGCCGCCAGAGCGCCCTCCAGTGACTGCGCCGCCAGAGCGCCCTCCAGTGACTGCGCCGCCAGAGCGCCCTCCAGTGACTGCGCCGCCAGAGCGCCCTCCAGTGACTGCGCCGCCAGAGCGCCCTCCAGTGACTGCGCCGCCAGAGCGCCCTCCAGTGACTGCGCCGCCAGAGCGCCCTCCAGTGACTGCGCCGCCAGAGCGCCCTCCAGTGACTGCGCCGCCAGAGCGCCCTCCAGTGACCGCTCGCCCAGAGCTAACTCATTCTGTGTCTTCGCTGGAGACGCCCAGCCTTCCTGAATCCCCGCTGGGGTCGTCCAGCCGTCCAGAGCCCGCTCCTCAAGAGCGCCGTCCAGAGCCCGCTCCTCAAGAGCGCCGTCCTGAGCCCGCTCCTCCAGAGCGCTTTCCAGAGCCTTCGCTGGCCCCGTCCAGCCGTCCGGAGTCTCAGCTGGTCTCTTCCTGCCGTCCAGTGTCTCAGCTGGTCTCTTCCTGCCGGCCAGTGTCTCAGCTGGTCTCTTCCTGCCGGCCAGTGTCTCAGCTGGTTCCGTCCAGCCGTCCAGAGTATCCCCCCTATGAACTGCTGAACCTCCCCAAGAAAATTTTGGGGGGGGGCTACATACCCCGAGTCCACGTGGCCTGGCCGAGGACCGAGGCCAGAGCCACGGGGACTGCTCAGCCACGGCCACCTAAACTGCCAGTCCGGCCATGGCCGCCTGACCCGCCATGGCCGCTCGAACTGCCTGTCCGGCCGTGGCCGCCTGACCCGCCATGGCCGCTCGAACTGCCTGTCCGGCCATGGCCGCCTGACCCGCCATGGCTTCCTGTTCCGGCCTGGAGGCCTTCCCAACTCAGCAAGGTCCTGCTCCGTAACAGCCTCCAGGGCGCCCGCCCCCCCTCCCCGGTGTTTCCATCACGGCGCGAGACGCGCCTACCGGGAGGGGGAGGTACTGTCACGATTCACCTGTCTTTGATTATTAGTCATCTGTGTCACCTGTGTTCTATCATTAGTTACCCTTTATAAGTCGTTTGCCCTTTTGTGTCTTTGTGTCGTCTTAAAGTTAGTTTGCTGGTGTTTGTTTGGATTCTCTATCTGTCATTTGGAAATAAATACGTTCTTTGGATACTCCTGGCTTTTGGACTTTCACTATAGCTCTGTGTCACCCAGCAACCCTGACACAAACGTTTAAGTCAGTATGCATTTTTTAGATATTTATACTTTTATTCATCAAAGACAGATTAAATTGATCAAAAGTGACAGTGAAGACATTTATAAAGTTGCAGAAAATCTATATTTCAAATAAATGTTGTTCTTTTGAACTTTCTATTCATCTGTGAATTCTGAAAAATAAAATGTATGGCAAACAATTGTTGTCAACATTGATAATAATCAGAAATGTTTCTCGAGCAACAAATCAACATATTAGAATGATTTCCGAAAGATCATGTGACACTGAAACCTGGAGTAATGATGCTGAAAATTCAGCTTTGATCACAGCAATAAATTGCATTTTAACATTTCAAAGCAGCTACTTTAAACAGTAATAATATCTCACAATATCACAGTTTTTTACTGTATTTTTGATCAAATAAATGCAGTTTGAGTTAGAATTACAAAAATTCAAAGAGTTTTGCTACAAGCAAACTAACAGAAATGGAGACAGTGGGATACATGTGATCCTGTAAAAAAAACTGTAGTTCTACATGATTATTCATTTCCCACAAGGAGGAATATAATAAAAACTGCTGCATGGAAAATTGCTGGCATTGTAAGTGGGTTTGATTCATGCGCTGATAATCACTCGTCTTGTTCATCATATGATGTTTTATGCACTGCTGCACTTTATATACAAACACTTTCCTCTCCAAAAATTTCATTTTAAGCGTCAAGAAAATGGATTCCTTGTCAAAATAGAATGACATCTTAATTTCATTGGCAATGTATCTCATTACTACAACAAACAGTACAGCCGCTTGGCAACCGTGAGTGATTGAATGAAGTTGCTGTTGCTGTAAATCAGCACGTGTCTCATGATCACTTTCTCTTCCCATCTTTTCTTCTCCTTCAGGCCGATGTATGGCGGCAGGTTTTGTGAAGGCTTGTCTCGCTCTTATAAACTGTGCAACACCGCCGACTGTCCTCAAAATGCTGTGGACTTCAGAGCCGCCCAGTGTGCCGAGTTCAACAGCAAGCCTTTCCGCGGATGGTACTACAAGTGGAAACCCTACACACGCGTGGACGGTTGGTCTAAACGTGTATTTGTATCGCTTGAGGGGATGTTTGAAAGAAATGAACCGGTGTATTTGACATAACTCTGGATAAAAGCATTATTTATGAAGTTAGAATGAAATGAAGTATGTTCGGCCTTCACACAACATTTACCCCCTTGAATTTTTCACATTTTGTTTCTGTTACTCCTCCAAATTGTAACACATGGAAAATGTGTCTTCCTTCCACCACATAATAAATTCAACACATTTACGCACCAAAAGAACATTAATGTCTCTGGAACCAAAGACGTTTCTCACCCCTCCCCAAAGTTATTATTTTCTACACGGTCCTTTAGAAATGATTGCAGTCATGCATCTTCATGCAGGTATGAGCGGAATCTCTATTCTTCAGCAGATATCTATCGGGTTCTATCACAAATCTGGCATATTTCAAATGACCATGTGCTTATGTCATTAGATCACTGCAAAAAATGCTTTTCTTACTTAGATTTTTTTGTCTTGTTTCCAACCAAAATATCTAAAGATTCTTAAATCAAGAAGGATTTTCTAGACAAGTTAAAATTATTTTCTTGTTTTCAGAAAAAAGCAAGTAAAAATTAGGTGCGTTTTTACTTGAAACTAGCTAAATAATCTGCCAGTGGGGTAAGAAAATAAATTTTGTTTTCTGTTTGAAATATGATTTTTTTTTTTTGCTTACCCCATTGGCAGATTTTTTTGCTTGTTCTAAGAAAAAACTCACTTAATTTTGACTTGTTTTTTCTGAAAACAAGAAAATAATTTTTACTCGTCTAGAAATTCCTTTTAGATTTAAGAATTTTTAGACAAGATGAAAAATCTAAGTAAGAAAAGCATTTTTTTGCAGTGATCTTCACACTTCATGCAGATCTTTGGATGACTGCACTGTAAAAAAATGCTTTTCTTACTTAATTTTTTTTGTCTAGTTTCCAGCCAAAATATCTAAAAATTCTTAAATCACACAACAATTCTTAAAGTAAAAATTATTTTCTTGTTTAAAAAAAAAGTCACATTTTTGCTTAAAACAAGCAAAATAATCTGCCAATTTGGTAAGCAAAAAAAATCTTATTTCAAACAGAAAAAAAATATTATTTTTCTTACCCCATTGGCAGATTATTTAACTTGTTTCAAGCAAAAACGCACTTAATTTTGACTTGTTTTTTCTGAAAACAAGACCATTTTTACTCATCTAGAAAATCCTTCATCCATGTTTGCATTAATAAAAACAAGCCTTCTAAAAAACTATTCTAATGCATGAATCTGCCATCTCTTCCATTCTTGATCACTTTCTGAATTATCCTTATTCTGAATTATTATTTTGGGTTAAGATTACCAATGTGAAAAATAAGTACACTTTAGCATACTTATCAAAAGAGCACTTACTACGGTTTTAGAATGTGATGGGGTTTCTTCAACAGTTTTGTCAACCAGTTCTCTTTTTTAAGGCGAGTTTATGTAGGGATTGAGTTGGGACAGAGTTTGCAGTGCTTCTAGGAAGACCCAGAGCTTTGTCAGTCTTTCTATAACCATTTCCAGCTGTTTTCCTCCTAGCAGATTGATCTCAAAGTTCCTTGGGCTTCATTAGTTGTGAGACTCACTGAGTCAGTGAAATTGAACACAGATGGATTTGAAACCAACACAGTTGTACCTGGAGTTTACATTCCTTATGTGATTGAATAGTTTACACAAATTAGGCTATCCAAGTCAATCAATTAAGATAGATATCCTATGCTTTAATTTCACATTGTCACAGGGGGGGGGAACTAACCCATGGGGGGGGGGGGGTACTTTTGAATTTACTGACCATAGATTATAGGACATGTGTTTTTAGGGAACTATGCCTGATATTTCTTTTGTATGTGTGTTTGTGTTTCAGATCAGGACGTGTGTAAACTCTACTGCTTCGCTGAAGGTTACGACTTCTTCTTCGCCCTCTCCAGTAAAGTCAAGGATGGGACGCTCTGCACACAGGACAGCTCCGATGTCTGCATCGATGGTATTTGTGAGGTAATGTACAATATTCACAATTTTTAACACTGTCACCTATAACCTGAGGTCTTAAGTCTGTATGCATTACAATATTGTGTTGGTCCCTAAAAAAAGTAACTAAAAGCATTATTTAGTGACTTTCTATAGAAAAAAAAATGCATTATGTTACTTTTACATTACCTTTTCTCATCTGGCCTAGGCTTGCTTGTTTGTTTTCTAATATAAAAAAGTTGTATTTTTGGCTAATGTAAAAGCCCTTTCACACCAGAAATGAAATGATTAAATGTGAGGCTGAAAGAAATATAAATCAAAAACCTCACCTGTGCTGCCATTCTGGATTGCATAAAGAATGGGATGCAAGAAAATGGCCACAAAAAAAAAAAAAAGTAATCTTTGCTTATTAGTATGGTTGAATTGGATGATTGAAGGTCAACAGCTAAGATACTAGTTAATAAAATGGGATTAAATACATAAAGGATATTTGTGTTAACATATTTCATCATTCTCTAATATGCCTTTCCTATCCAAAATTCTTGAAAAAGCTGTTTTCTTACAATTGCAAAACTATTTGCAAATTAATTAAATCTCTGACATCTTTCAGTCCGACTTTAAAACCCTACATAGTACTGAGCCTGCGTTGTTAAAAGTTTTTAATGATATCTTAATGACCACAGACGCGGGTGATACCATGGCATTAGTGCTGTTAGATTTGAGTTCAGCTTTTGACTTTGGAGACCATAGGATTCTTATATCCCGGCTTGCACTCCATCGGGTACAGTCTTGAAATGGTTTCAATCTTTCCTATCTAATAGATGTTTCTCTGTTAGTTTAAGCACCCTTTCATCTTCAATGGTTAAACTCACTTGTGGTGTGCCCCAGGGTTCGATTTTAGCACCATTGCTATTTTCGCTGTATATAGTACCTCTGGGATCCATCATGAGTAAGTTGCAGACGACACACCATTCAATAAAATGCAACGATAACTTAGCATACAACAGACTAGAAGCCTTTCTGCACAAAATCAAAGTGTGGCTTACAAATAACTTTATGCTGCTAAATGACAAGAAAACCCAAATCATTCAGTTTGGGCCAAAAGAGCATTTATATTGAGATTCTATTGATATTGGCGCACTTACTCCAGTTCTTACATCAGATGTCAAAGATCTTGGATTTCACTTAGACAATAGTCTCAAATTAGAAAAGCAAGTTAATACAATAATTAGTACCAGTTTTTATCATGTTCGTCGATTAGCCAAAGTCAAGGAAAAGTTTTGAAACCGTTATTCACGCTTTTATTTCTACTTGACTCAATTATTGTAACTCTTTGTACACCGGGTTACCTCTCTCTTCCATTTCTCGCCTTCAAATGGTCCAAAATGCACCTGCCCATCTACTCACTGGTAGCTGCAAACAAGACCATATCACACCAATTCTATGGTCCCTACACTAGTACATTGAAAAGTACTTTAGAAATAAAATTGAATTGAATTGAATTATTGTGAGATAAGTAAATACATGTTGACATTTAGTCTAGAACTACAGTATCATCATGTTCACACAGCGCACATAACAACTCTGCATTTACTCCTGATTTCTGTCAACATGGCAATACAAGAGCTGTCAGTCAATACATGGCATAACAAAGTAACTAGCATTAGTTATTTCAAAAAGTAACTCAGCTATTTGCTGTTAAATTAAAAAGTAAGTGTTACTTTACTAGTTACTTGAAAAAAGTAATCTGATTTCATACAGCATGTTACTTGTTTTACGTTAAACCCCAACACTGGTAGATACTGTCTACCCTTAAAGGTGCTTCACGATGCCATACAAAAACCTTTTTTGTCCAAATGGTTCAATAAAGCACCTTCATATGGCAAGCCGTTCAGGAAAAAAATCATGTGTATTGTGTGAATATGGATTGGTTCACTGGTTGAATGTATGGTTTAATCACAAATCCATTTGTTCATAATACATTGGTATAACCAGACATGTATTGGTTTAGATACATCGGTCTGATCACATGCACATGGGTTTGCTCCTGTATACTTTGGTTCGTTCAAGTAAACATTGGGCTTCTCAATAATGCAATGGTTTCCTCAACTATGTATTGGTTGAGATAAATCGGTTTCCTCAAGTATACATTGGTTTGTAAGTATATTGTTTTCTTCAGGTATATTATGGTTTAGATACATTGGTTAGCTCAAATATACATTGGTTTGTTCAGCTGTAGATTGGTCTAAACCGATGTATCTAAACCAATATATACTTGAATAAACCCATATATACTAACCAATACATAGTTGAGAAAAACCAATGTATCTAGACCAATATATACTTGAACAAACCAATATATACTAACCAATACATAGTTCAGGAAACCAGTATATCTAAACCAATATATACTTGAATAAACCAATATATAAATACACAGACCAATATATTCCTGAAGAAACCAATATATACAGACCAATATATACTTGAATAAAGAAATACATATATACACAAACCAATATGTTCCTGAAGAAACAAATATAAAAAGACCAATGCATACTTAAATAAACCAAAATATAATAACCAATACACAGTTGAGGAAACCGATATATCTAAGCCAATATATAATAAGTAAACCAATGTACCTAAACCAATCTACAGCTGAAAAAAACAATGTATACTTGAGCTAACCAATGTACCTAAACCATAATATACCTGAAGAAAACAATATACATACAAACCAATGTATACTTGAGGAAACCGATTTTTCTCAACCAATACATAGTTGAGGAAACCAATGCATTATTGAGAAGCCCAATGATTACTTGAACGAACCAACGTATACAGGAGCAAACCCATGTGCATGTGATCAGACCAATGTATCTAAACCAATACATGTCTGGTTATACCAATGTATTATGAACAAATGGATTTGTGATTAAACCATACATTCAACCAGGGAACCAATCCATATTCACACAATACACATGAATTTCTTCCTGAACGGCTTGTCATATCTATGGCATCACTGTGAAGAACCTTTTAAAGCTTTTTTTTATTTTTAAGAGTGTAGTCTAGTTACTTGCAAGTAAGTTAGTAAGCTGATGTAAGTACTTCTCAGCTGAAAATGTGTTGATTGCTAAATATTCTTTATTTATGATTGTTGTATTCTCCATGCAGTGGTTTGTTGAGTTGTAATACATGGCTACATATAATAAAAGCATGATGCTGTTGATTGTTTTGTTTTTCTCTGGTAATGGACTACTGACACAGTGTGTGTATTATCATCAAAGCCAGAGATTTCCAAGAGGATTCATCTGTGGTGAATTCTCCCAGTGATTGGTTTTATGTTTTCTTCTGCTGTGGAAATCCCTGTAGAGAGGCAGAGCGATCAAATGCATTTCATCTCAGTTTGCTTCAGAGGACTGAAAAACAACATCTTTCTGAAGACTTTCCTTCAGAACACACATTGGTTTCATATTGCGTGTTTGGATGTTTGCGGCGAAAGAGCCAACTACTATTTTGTTCCATTAAATTTAACTTCAGCTGCTGCGTTTCACTGACAACATTTCAAATCCGCTGTTATATTAAAAGAGAAATTGTGTTAGCATGAAATAGTGACAAACTGCAGCGGACCAGAACAACTGTAGTTCCGCGGATTTAGTTTAAATAAGCAGTGATGAATGATCTGAGTCATTTGTCATTTCAGGTTTTGGATTACACAGTCGATGACATAAGTAGTTTGCACTCAAAACATTACACAAAGAGTATTTTTATACACTGAATATGAACATACTATTCAACTGTGAGCATTTAATCTGTGTGTGTTTGGACATGCATGTTGAAATCATTACACTCCTGTGTTTTTTCTCTATATTATCTTTGCCGTTTGGAGCATCTTGTACCTCTTTATTAAAACAACATGTTTAAACGTGAGTTTATGTAGCAGTGGTGTGTGGTGATCTTCTGAAATAAGGAGGCTAATTCCCCCACTGCAAAAAATGCATTTCTTATTTAGATTTTTTGTCCTGTTTCCAGCCAAAATATCCAAAAAATCTTAAATCAAGAAGGATTTTCTAGACAAGTGAAGTAAAAATTATTTTCTTGTTTTCAGAAAAAATTAAGTCAAAATTAAGCAAAATAATCTGCCAATGGGGTAAGAAAAAAAAAATCTTGTTTTCTATTTAAAATAAGATTTTTTTTGCTTACCCAGTTTGCAGATTATTTAGCTTGTTCTAAGTAAAAACTCACTTAATTTTTACTTGTTTTTTTCTGAAAACAAGAAAATAATTTTCAATAATCAAATCCTCTTTGATTTAAGAATTTTTAGATATTTTTGCTACAAACAAGACAAAATATCTAAGTAGGAAAAGCATTTTTTGAAGTGCCTCACTGGTTTTGGGTTTTTAGTTCTTGGTAAACTCAAAATGTTTAATGATGCTCATTGTCACAGAGAACAGCTCAGTCACATCATTGTTTTTAGCTTTATTTAATTTGGACATGACAAAAGTGCTGATATCTGAACAGGTGAGTTGTTTTCTTTCTAATAAACCCATTAATTTCCACAATTTTGACTTATTAATGCCAGTTTGCAGCATTATTTGGCCAAATCACAGCCCCATGGAGGCACTTCCTCCTCTCCCGTGACTTTTGTCTGATTTTACTGAACTGAAATGATGATTATGATTGCTTTATTTGTGCTTCTGATTTTTGTTTTCTAGAAAGTGGGCTGTGATAGGGTGCTAGGATCCAGTGTCGTGCCGGATCTGTGTGGTGTCTGCAAGGGCGATAACTCCACCTGCAAGATCTACAAAGGACAGTACACCAAACAACATCATCTGAGCCGTATGTGCTTGTCTTTAAGCTCTAAATGTGCAATCTGTGTATGCATTTATCTGTATGAACAGCATTCTAACTAGGGCTGAACATATTCTTCTATGTCGCTCGTGTAGAGTACTACCGTGTGGTGACCGTACCGGCCGGAGCGCGAAGTATCCGTGTGATGGAGCTCAACTCCTCCAGCTCTTATCTGGCCTTGAGGAATCTGCAGAGAAAGTACTACCTGAATGGACGCTGGACAGTGGACTGGCCTGGACGACAATCCATCGCTGGGGCTGTGTTCGACTACAAGAGACCCTACAATCGTCCCGAGAGCCTCACCTCCACTGGACCCACCAATGAGACGCTGGTGGTTGAGGTAGTGCTTGCCTGTAACTTTTTTCCTCCATAATTACACAATTATGTTTATTCATTATTTACAGTGTCTCACAAAAGTGAGTACACCCTTCAGATTTCAGCAACCATTTTAGTACATCTTCCCAAAGGACAATACTATAGTAGTCAATGCGCGGCTTGTATAGCAGTATAGATTTACTGTCCTCTGAAAATAACTCAACATACAGCCATTATTGTCAAAATAGCTGGCAACAGTAATTGAGTGCACCCTAAGTGATAACAGCAGTATGTTGTTTAACCATGGAAAGCCACATGTCCTATTCATCATGTTTATGTTTTTGTCTGCCTGCTAGGACCATACACACTTAGTATCGTGTACTAGAGCAGTTAAAAATGGGTGCTTTAAGTACAATTCTCCCATACTGACCACTGGATGTTCAACATGGCATCTCATGGCAAAGAACTCTCTGAGGATTTGAGTATTAGAATTGTTGCTCTCCACAAAGATGGCCAAAGCTATTAGAGGTTCAGTAACACCCTGAAACCGATTAACACTACAGTGGTCAGGGTCATACAGAGGTTTTCCAAGATGGGTTCCATTCAGAACATGGCTTGCTAAGGTTGGATCAATAAAGTTGAGCACTCGTTCTGTGAATCTGGCTTCAAAAACAGATGCATGAGTGCTGCCAGCATTGCTTTAAAGGTTGCAGCAATAGAAGGTCAGCTTGTCAGTGCTCAGACCATACGCCACACACAAGAAAGCCCGCAAACAGTTTGCTGAAGACAACCTGTCCAAGAGCATGAATTACTGGAAACAAGTCCTGTGGTCTGATGAGACTATAAGATAAACTTGTTTGGCTCAGATGGTGTCCAGCATGTGTGGCAATGCCTTGGTGAGGAGTACCAAGAAAATGGTGTCTTGCCTACAGTCAAGCATGGTGGTGGTGGTGATAGCATTATTGTCTGGGGCTGCATGGTACTGGAGAGCTGCAGTTCATTGAGGGAAGCATGGATTCCATTATGTATTGTACATTCTGAAGCAGAACATGATGCCTTCCCTCCAGAAACTAGGCAGAATGGCAGTTTTCCAACATGATAACGATACCAAACACACAACCAAGATGACAACTGCCTTGCTGAGGAAGCTGAAGGTGAAGGTGATGGGGTGGCCAAGTATGTCTCCAGACCTGAACCCTATTAAGCACCTGTGGGGCATCCTCAAGCATTAGGTGGAGAAGCACCATGCGTCTAATGTCCAGCAGCTCTGTGATGTCATTATAAAGGAGTGGAAGTGGATCCCAGCAACAACCTGCAGCTCTGGTCAATTGCATGCCCAGAATGATTAAGACAGTGCCAGATAACAATGGTGCTAACACAATATATTGACACTTTGTCACTTAGGGTGTACTCACTTTTGTTGCCAGCTATTTTGACACTAATGGGTGTATGTTGAGTTATTTTCAGAGGACAGTAAATCTATACTGCTATACAAGCTGCACATTGACTACTCTAAAATATATCCAAGTTTCATTTCTATAGTATTGTCCCTTGAGAAGATAAACCAAAATGATTGCGGAAAAGTTATGGGTGTACTTACTTTTGTGAGATACTGTATGTGTTTGCTATTATAGTGCAAAGTTTGCATCTCATTTACACTGATGCATTTAACATAGATTTATATTTAGTCTTGATGTTATCAAGATTAAATCCTGCTGAACACAAAAAAGTGCTAGTAAACAGTTGAACAACTATTAAATAACATTTATAAAAAGAAAACCTTATATAAGGAATAGTTCACCCAAAAATGAAAATTTGCTGAAAATGTACTCATCCCAGGCCATCCAAGCTGTAGATGAGTATGTTTCTTAATCAGATTTGTAGAAATGTAGCATTCCATCACTGTCTTACCAATGAATGGGTGCCGTCAGAATGAGAGTCCAAACAGCTGCTGAAAACATCACAATAATCCACAAATAATCCACACCATCTGGAGAAGACAAAAGAAACAGATCCTTCATCCGTTGTCAATCCATAATAACATTTTCTCCTGTGAAAAAGTGGTCTGGTCTGAATCAGGAGACAAATTTGCACAGATAAAGCACAGTTTACAAGCTAAAATGGCCCAAAACAGCTCTAATGAAATATGAAGCTGGATTTTGATGTGAGAGACAACAGGAGATGGACTTTTTCAGATAATCTGACCTTTTTATAACAATTAATTTGATCATTTATGGCAATTCAAAGTTGGAATATGTCATATGGTGCGACTTCCCAAAACCTTGATGCTTATAAATTAATTATTAATGGAAATCATATATATATATATATATATATATATATATGTGTGTGTGTGTGTGTGTGTGTGTGTGTGTGTGTGTGTGTGTGTGTGTGTGTGTGTGTGTGTGTGTGTGTGTGTGGATTGTTTAGCTTGAAAATGTAAAAACTTTTCAAATTGAAAAAAAAAATGTGTACGCATTTATTCAATGTGTAATAAAAATATGATATTACTGTCTTAAAAAAACACCACATGACATTGTTAAAGCTGCTAAATTCAAACCATATGAATTATTAAACAGTTCATTTCTAAGCTCTTTTCTTAAAGGAGTAGTTCACTTCCAGAACAAAAATGTACAGATAATTGACTGACCCCTTGTCATCCAAGATGTCCGTGGCTTTATTTCTTCAGTAGTAAAGAAATTATGTTTTTTGAGGAAAACAATTCAGGAAATGAAATGGTGTCCGCGAGTTTGAACTTCCAAAATGCAGTTTAAATGCAGCTTTAAAGGGCTCTGAAGAATGGTCTTATCTAGTGAAACGATTGGTTATTTTCTAAAAAAAAAATGACAATATATATACTTTTTAACTTTAAATGCTCATCTTGTCTAGCTCTGCGATGCACATGCATACTCTGTGTAATCCGGTTCAGGGTACAGTTAGGGTATGTCGAAAAACTCCCATCTCATTTTCTCCTTCAACTTTAAAATCGTAATTTTTTTTACTGGAAGTGAGCTAATCCTTTAACTTCAATTTTAAAAGACCTTTGTTGATATTTATATATCATGCAGATGTGAACTATTCATGTTACTCTAATTAAAACTCTGATTAATTGGAATTAAAACTACCTGCATGTAACATGTTTGAATGAGTTAAAAGCAGAATGTTCTGATCAGGAGACATTGTTGTGTGACACAGCATGTGGACAGCATTTTGTCGTAAAACAGAGTCAGTTTGCTCGTTGTCCTCAATTTTAATTAAATTAGAAAACGGTTTTGTGATTTCCTGTGAGGTTGATGGTGTTCATTAGTTCTTGTGTGTTTGTCACAGGTTCTCATGCAGGGCTGGAACCCGGGCATTCAGTGGGAATACACACTAACCAAAGACTATACAGAGCGACGCAGCCAGCCCAAACACAACTACACGTGGGCCATCGTTCGCTCGCAGTGCTCAGCCAGCTGTGCAGGAGGTACTGATCAGTCTGAACACAACCTGCTGCTAGTAGATGAAAATGTTAAATGCAGGCCAGACATTACACTGCAGTCACATGTTCAGATGTTAACACTTTAACCAAATGAGTCTGCTACAAATCTGCTGTGATTCTGATCCAGCTCTAGCTCATCATGCCCTGTTGTTTGCAATGCACCTCAAACCTTTCCTACGCACTGATTACATTTACACATTTGCATTGTTTATTAGAAAATGCATACATGGAGAAAATAAATCTGAATCATTTTTTATAATTTAGTGATGCATTTACATTTATGCATTTGGCAGATAATTTATTCCAAAGCAACTTGCATTGCATTCAATGTATTGCATTTAATTGGTTCATGCATTGCATGGAAATTAAACCAATGTGCATCGCTACTATTTTTTATTTTATTTTTATTTTTTTGTTCACTGAAAACCTAGACATTAATCCTAGTTCTATATGTGACCCTGGACCACAAAACTAGTCTTAAGTAGCACAGGTTTGTTGCAATAGTCAAAAATACATTGTATGGGTCAAAATGATTGATTTTTCTTTTATGCCAAAAATCATTAGGATATTAAGTAAAGATTATGTTCCATAAAGATATTTTGTAAATTTCCTACCATAAATATATTAAAGCTTAATTTTTGATTAGTAATATGCATTGCTAAGAACTTCATTTGGACAACTTTAAAGGCGATTTTCTCAATATTTAGATTTTTTTGCACCCTCAAATTCCATATTTTCAAATAGTTGTATCTCAGCCAAATATTGTCCTATCCTAACAAACCATACATCAATGGAAAGCTTATTTATTCAGATGATGTATAAATCTCAATTACAAAGAAATGACAGACAGTCACATATGGCACATTCATGAGAGAAGCAATGATATCCTTCTTCTGAATCAGACCTTTTCAATTTAATAATTTGATCCAGTCAGTCTGAATGATTTATTAATTCTTTTAAAGTATATTATTTTAATAAGTACTCTTTTTAAAAGTATGCTAAAGTGTACTTCTTTTTCACAAGGGATTCTGTAAAACCTATTGCACTTTTTCATCAATTGCATATCTGTGTGTCAATCTAAATGATCTGAGTGAAACCCAACAGCAATATTGTGTGTTTCTCAAGCGTATCTGGCGGTCTATGCAGGTGTAACTCTAGAGTTGAGCCTCAGGTGAGT
This sequence comes from Garra rufa, assembly GCF_049309525.1. Classification (NCBI taxonomy): domain Eukaryota; kingdom Metazoa; phylum Chordata; class Actinopteri; order Cypriniformes; family Cyprinidae; genus Garra; species Garra rufa. Next base: position 44,331,475 of record NC_133369.1, read on the forward strand.
CTGTAAGGTCTGTTCCCATCAGTAGTGCTGACATGGGCTGTACCCTGCTATTCTTTCTAACCAGATCTGACATTAGTGCTCTGTGATGGTGTGTGGAGAGCCTGAGGCGAGGCCAGCTGAAAGAACAATACCTGCGTCCCTTAACCCAAAGGTCAAACGCCCTCCAGGCTGCCTCTGGAAAGCTGCTTTTTCAGCTCAAATACCTTGAACTTTCTTTGAGTTCATGATGATTTTCAGCTGATGTCAGTTCATCAGGGGTGTTGAGTTGTTTATATGTTGTTTGTGTTTGTATCTCAGGTCAGATGGTCAGTAAATCAGTCTGCTACAAGGATCTGAGGCTTCAGGTGAACACGTCTTACTGTAACTCGCGATCTCGACCATCTACTGGTGTGACGTCCTGCAACACACAACCCTGTCCCGCAAGGTAACGTTATCACTGACCGTTTCTTATCTGTTCAGGATTATTTTGACAGTGCCATTCAAAAGTTTGGGATAAGTATGATTTTTTGTGTCTTTTAAAGTCTTTTCTGCTCTTCAAGGCTGCTTTTATTTAATTTAAAAATACAGTAATATTGTGAAATATTGCAATTTAAAATAGTGGTTTTCTATTTTAATATACTTAAAACTAAAATTTATGCATGTGATGCAAAGCTCAATTTTCAGCTGAAATTGCTGAAAATTTCAGCTGAATTGTCACACGATCCTTCAGAAATCATTGTAATATGCTGATTTATTATCAATGTTAAAAACGGTTGTGCTGCTTGATTATTATTTTTTTTTTCGTAATCTGTGATTTTTTTTCAGGAATATTTGATGAAAAAAATGTTAAAAAGAACAGAATTTATTTCAAAAAGAAATCTTTGGTAACAATATACACTACCGCTCAAAGTTTGGAGTCAGTAATTTTTTTCTTTTTTTTTTTTTTAATACTTTTATTTAGCAAGGATGTGTGAAATTGATACATACAAAGTGATAGACTTATATTGTTAGAAAATATTTCTATTTTGAATAAATCCTGTTCTTTTTAACTTTTTATCCATCAAAGAATCCTGAAAATTTTTTGCAGTCTCCAAAAAAATACGAAGCAGCAATGTCTGATTCAAATTTAGCTTTGCATCACAGAAATAAATTATATTTTGAAGTATATTAAAATAGAAAACTGTTATAAAATTTCATAATATTTTTTCTGTATTTTTGATCGAATAAATGGATACATTTGCTTTAAACATTAACATATCCCAAAGTTTGAGCACCAGTGTGTGTGTATGTATGTGTGTATATATTAATTTATAAAAAAAAAAATGTAAATAAAACAAATATAAAATATTAACAAAAATAGTATATGTAATAGTATATGAATGATACTAAAATAACTTAATATTTTTTCACGTTCCTTCAAGTTTGTCATGTATTATTTATATATTTTTTATTTCAGATTTATTTCAATTAATGAAAACAATTTCAATAGTTTTAGTTAACAATAACAACACTGAAAGGAACAACAATATGTTATTACTTTTCCAATACTCACACAGTGTTCACTCTGGACATCAACCATATTTGTTATTTACACAGTTTATTAACAGTTTATAATCAACATAATGTGCCTGCTTGTGTTATTTTGCCCAACAAATGCCATTACATATCATTTACCACAAACCTATCATTTAAAGTTTCAATTACATAAGTTTATTATGCTTTATGCAGGTTTTATTCTCCTGCTGGTCATCATGTGGTTATGATTGGCTGTGTGTATTTGACACGAGGCAGATGTTGTGTGATCTCACGTCACTGCAGCAGATCTCAGATCAGTGTTTGTGGTTTTAAACCTCACTGTTCATGTTTTCTGGTGTCACTCATCAGATGTTTCGGTCGTGTCTCCATAGCAGCGTCATGCAGAGCACGTTTTTGTCTCGCATATCGAGACTAGTCCAGGGTAATTCCCAATAATGTCCCATGGCTTGGAAAGGTAGACACAGAATGACGCTCACGCCCGGACTGCCAAAATCACAGAGCTGGTTTTGTGCATCCCTGAGGTCCAGTGCAAAGGCATCTTTACAGCTGACAGAGTTTTGTTTCTGTAAGCTGCTCTTAAAGCATTAAAGTGTCTGAAACTCCCGTAAACCTGCCTGATACTCAGCTGATTGTTTCCCAAGTGTAGCTGTGTTTTCTTTGGCTGTGAGATCCAGCTCTTTTTTTTCTCCTTGTCTCTTATTCTTGCTCAGTTTCTCCATTTCTCTCAGTTTCTCACATATCTTGAGCGTAAGAGGCAGATCACGCACTATAATCCTGCTGAGCATTGCATCTGTGTGCCGTCAATAACACACTGAACACACAGCTGCTCATACTGATGGGAAAACACTGCGCTGCTGCTGCTTCTCCCGTTTTTTCATTTCCACTTATAGACCTGAGCAATTCTGAACAAAGGTAAAAGAAAAAAAAAATACCATAATAATCATGCATATGCCATCAGGCATATAAAAATATCATTAATCCATGTTCACCACCATTCAAAAGTTTGGGGTAAATGTTTTTTCTGTTTGTTTGGTTGGTTTTGAAAGAAATTAATACTTTTGATGCGTTAAATTATTAAAAGATGACAGTAAAAACATGTATAATGTTACAAAGGATTTCTATGTCGAACACATGCTGTTCTTTTGAACTTTCTAATCATCAACGAATCCTAAAAAAATAAAATGCATCACAGTTTCCACAAAAATATTGGGTTTTCAACATTAATAATAATCAGAAACGTTCCTTGAGCAGCAACCATCATATAACAGAATGGTTTCTAAAGCACAATGTGACACTGAAGACTGGAGGGATGATGCTGAAAATTCAGCTTTGAACAGAGCAATAAATTACATTTTACAATATATTCACAGAGAATACAGTTTGAATTGTAATAATATTTCACATTTTCAGCATATTTTTGATCAAATAAATTCAGCCTTAGTGAGCAAAAGAGACTTAAAAGACTTTTAAAAAATCATACCAACCCTAAACTTTTGCATAGTGCATGTGTTTTTAGTTTTTTTTTAATAATCAATCAATTAATCAATCAATTTTATGATATGATAATTTTATGATATTTTATGATATGCCTATTAATTCATTAAAATAATACATTTGCTGAGAAAAGCTATAGATTAATAGCATGGAAAGACAAAAGCATTAAATAAATAGGTTTTTAATCAAAATAAAAATTGAGATGCATTCTTCTCACATTGTTTCTTACCTGACAGTCACAGTCTCATTATTGGGCCATTAGGGGAGGACTATTTGTCCCTCAAGTGTGAATTGCTAAATATTCATGGGTCATTGCCACTCCTTTGCATATTCCCTTTCGATCACAAAACATGAAAAGTTACTTAGAAAAGTTACATCAAAATATTGATGTGAACAAGCTGATTTTCACATCATTTGGTAGAAAAACTCTAGCCTACCACATCAGTTTTTAAAAGTCTTTAGTTTGTTTTTGCTTTTCACTAACTACGCATACATGTTGTTTTCTCAAAAACACAATCATGTACATTCACGTTGATTATATATTATTGTAGCCCAATGATTACAGACTTCAGCCATTAATATATTTTTAAAATACTAAAAAAAGCACAAATGTCAGAGCCCCAAAACAAACTCAGACCCCAGAGGGTTAAATGAGCTTGTCTGGTTTTCATTGGTAAACTATTCCAGATTTTGGAGTAATAAAGCGTTTTAAACCCACATTCACCTGGACCAAGAACCTCCATCCCATGAGGCTCTCTAGTGCAAAATATGAGTTTAGTGATTGAGACAAACAGCTCATTTCCCCAGTGTATTTGAGAACATGCCTCATCCATCATGTTTGCATGAACTTAAAGCTGATTTGATGGCTGACAAATAAGGGCATTGCCCAGTAAACATTGCCGAGATGAATAGGCCAACTGATGGTTGTCTGGCAGCCTAATTTGGGCGCGGTGGACGTTTGAGTCGCGGGGTGAAGGGTCAGATTGGCCAACTGGCACGTCTTGGGTGTACCCTACATTACTCACACGTTGGCATCACCGTTCATCCATTCCTGGGACAGTGACAAAGGTGACCTCACCACCCTGACCCCAGATCAGAACCAAATCTGGACAATCGTAGACCAGCACGCAGACATTGGATTTGACAATTCACGACAGGCAGATCGGAGAAACGGAGAGCGTGATGTTGATGGCTAGAGACGCGTGACAGGCCGTGCTGCGTTTTGTAGGTTTGTTGTTGTTTGTTGTTGTTGCTTCTATGGTTTTACATAATGTTTGATGATCAGATGCCAGTTTTTGTGATTTCAGATGTCAGAACGGTTATTATTTATCCCGCACGATTGCGCAACAACCCGTTCTGACAGAATAATTTGAGCTGAGACAATGCAAACGAGAAATATCCGTCTCTGTCTCGACATGTGCAGTAATATGGCTAATGCGCTGATTTATTATGGAGGATATTGAATATGCAGTGAGCTCATGGGTCTTTGGGAGACGCTGGAGAAACGCTCTCATGATGAAGGTTCATGCTTAACCTGCTGCTGAAAAATGAGGGCTTTAGAGGGATGAGAGCACGTCCTGTAGGATTACCGTGAGGGTTTTGGGTCTGCTGGGACTGAGGAGAACCAGACGGGACCGGCTCAAAGGCTGGGGAAGAGTGACACGTTAAAGCTCAGAGGAAACAGACTAATACGGGACACATCACTTGTTGATCACACATGAATGTGAATGAATATTTTTCTTCCAGTGGTCAGTGAAAGGTATCTCAGAAAATGTTTTCAAACCTTCAAAAAATGTTTTATAATCAAACTAAATATAATATGATATTTTTTCTATTCATTTGTGAGTCTACTCAAAAAACAAATGTTTTGGCAATAAATACATACATATAATCAGTCAATAAATAAATTAATCAGATGGCATTGATCATTTTGAGTTATGACAGCTTCTGATGAAATTATGTTTAACCAATAAATGATTAAACCACACATTAAATAGCACTTACTTTCAGCATTTATTCTGTTTAACCAGTCCCTTAATTAGAAATCCACAAATTTTGACAATTTCATTAAATTACTACAGCTTATTTAAAAAAAATCAATTAACGCACAACATTTTTAAATATTACACAAACATTAAGGTGATTTAACAGATCTCATCAAAATAATGTTTGCAACTTAATTCATTTACATCAATGAATTTTAATTTGCAACCATGCATATGCTGTACTTAAGTTGTGTGAACACATTCCTTGAATTTCTCTTTCAGCTATATTTGACGTTTATTACAATGAGTTTATGTGAATATTGGTTTAAGTTTGTTTAAATTAAAAGTAAAAGGCCTGGATTCACAGACAAGGCTTAGACTAAGCCAGGATTAGGCCATAGATCAGTTAGGACATTTAAGTAATTTTTAGAAACGTGCTTGAAAAAATACATTACTGGTGTGCATCTTGAGACAAAACAAAAGCTCTGATATATTTTAAGATCAATCAGTGCAATTTTATTTCAGTTGAAACAGCTCAGACTTACATTTTAGTCTCGGACTAGGCTTAAGCCTTGTCTGTGAAACCGGGGGATAGTTATGTAAAAGTATATAATTTTAATGTTTTGTGTTTTTATTTTTCATTTATAAACAAGCTGATAATTTTTAGCTTGCACCAGGATTTCAATTACGTTGTAATGATGAATAGCTATAATTACTCATTTTATGCCCCAAAATTAAAAATGTCAGTGAAATAGAGGCATCAGTGATAATGGCCATCATAAGAAGCCATTAAACAAAAAAAATCTTACATTTGGAGATTTAGTGTGAAAATATATGTATGATGGCAAATTAAAACTTTAGGTGTGATACATAATTATTGATTGCAATTTTAATGATCAGCAGCCCTAGAAAATAGAATTTAAAATCTTCTGTGATTTGCCATTTTCATGCAGTAAACATTAACTAAAACTAAAACAAACAAAAAAAATATTTAAAATTGTAAAATAACGTAATGTAAATGGTTAACTGGGTTGTGAGTAACAATGCATCGTAAATGTAATTGTTATACACTCTTAAAAATAAAGGTGCTTCACAATGCTATAGAATAACCTTTTTGTCTAAATGGTTCCATAAAGAACCTTTAACATCTGAAGAACCTTTCTGTTTCACAAAAGGTTCTTTGTGGCAAATAAGGTTCTTCAGATTATAAAAAGGTAAGCAAGAAATGTTTCTTTAAAGAACCTTTGACGGAATGGTTCTTTGCAGAACCAAAAATTGTTCTTCTGAACAATTTTTAAGAGTGTATGCAATTGAGAAGGTCAAGACCTCTGGGTTGAGATCATTTAAATAGAGAAATTAGTTGTGTTAAACAACTTGTCTTTCTAGGTCAGTTTTATAATAGATAATAGCTTACACAACATATTTAAAAGCTCAAGTAAAGTTTTTAAAGTGCATGCCATACACACACACATTACAGATCCATATGCACTGGTGATGGAGAACGGGACTGCCCTGCCCGTATTTTCCGAAACACACTGGTGATGAAGGACACACCACTCTACTGTCAGCGAAAGTATCGAACAACATATCAGCAAGTGTTGATGGCTTTAGAGACAGACGGAGCTTGCTGGTCCCATCCCAAAAACACGCCTGTCATTACCGTTACCTCAGCTTCTCATGAAATCATTGACAAAGAATGATGATAAGTGCAAGAACCAATTGGCAAACAGACTATAAACTGCAATATAAATCCTCTAAAGGCCATATAAACTGCATAGCAACACCCTGGCAACGACCCATGACACCCTCGCATCACGGCAGGGACTTCAGCACAAACAAGCATGTCTCTCATTTCTTTAGATGTGGTTGAGAGAGCAGTGTTGGGTGTTTGTAAGATAGACGCCCATGTGCCTGAGCCAATTCAGTCCACTGCTCTATCTCTGGATTAGTCTGATAAAACCGGTTTCCTTGGCACACAGATGATCTTCTAGTCAGAGATCTTGTGTCCTCTTATGTCACTCTTCCCAGAAAATGCTGACTTGGTTCTGTAAAGTGATCCGTCCAAGCATTGAGTCTTCATGGGCTTTCTGCCCTGTGAGAGAGAGAGAGCGAGAGCGTCAGTGAAGATGCCAAAACCAGCACCTAATGATAAATGAGAATAACAAATGATTAAAAAGGATGTATTAAATAAAAAATAAAATTATTTTATAGTAACCTTAAAAAATATATATTATATTTTCTTTCTTTTTTTTTTTTAATTTTCATAATTTTCAAATTGTAAAGGGATAGTTCACCCAAAAATGAAAATTTGATGTTTATCTGCTTACCCCCAAGGCATCCAAGATGTAGGTGACTTTGTTTCTTCAGCAGAACATAAACTTTTTTTTAGATTTTAAATCTAAACCGTTGCAGTCTGCCAGCCATATAATGGCAGTGGATGGGCACCAGACCTTTAAAAGTAAAAAAAAACATGAACAGACAAATCCGAATTACACCCTGCGGTTCGTGTACTCATTCGAACATCATTCGGAGCTGCAAAAGGTCTTTTATTTGTGTGCACTCACAATGTCAACAAAACATTGTGCTTTTGTAAAATAGCAATAAAGATGCGTTTTCAGCTGTCTCTGTCTTGAGGAGGAGCGCTTCACAAAAATGATCCGAAGCTCAGCGATATTATTCACATGATAAATATATCTATAGAATGCTTTAAATTACTACTTTAAAACTAAAGAATTCATGTAATAAAATAATGTCATATTCCGTAAAGTTAATGTAAAAATTTCACCTACTCCACGCAAAAAAAAGTCCATGGCATCCTGTCTTCACATTTAACATAAAAAAACAGCAATAAAATTCAAACTCAGTTAACTGGCTGATTTATGAGAAAAATAAAACAATGTTGGCAAAGTTATAGACTTGTTGGCTTTTCTGAGGTAGGCTAAATGTTTATTAGACTTATTAACAAGATGTTTTATTGACTTTTTTTATATTTTATACTTCATATTTTTTATGCTTATTTCGTGCTGCAAATATTAAAGAGGAAAAGATCATTAATTTACGTGCCGCTTGATCTGAGGCGAATATAATTATCTCACTACAAATTAAATAACGTAAAAACACATTTATTGTTTGTATTTTCATAAAATTGGCAGAATTTGCTGAGACGTGCATGCCACAAATAATGAATGGACTTGAAAACGGGCTTTAAATATTATTTCCAAACATTTATACCCTGAATAAAACTTGTGAATACTTACGTAACAGACTTGCTACACCACTGGCACATACAGTTCATTTAAACGCATTTGTTTATCCCAAAGTGGCCCCTTGTGGCAACACTGAAACTGCAGTATGTACTTGAGTGTATTTTGGAAGGCCCCAGTGTGTGAAGTCAAGCATTTGCGTTCACACTCAAAGATTATGTTGAGGGGTTGCGAGACACTTTTGGGTGAGAGTACAGCAGTGAGTCATTCTGTGTGTCTCCCTCCTGTAACAGCAGCCAAACATGTGCTAGTGTCTATTCCAGTGTCCTGATGATGGCATCATGATGTCACGACTATAACAGGTGCTGCAGGCAAGAGCTCAGCCAGTGAGCACTACCGTGAAAATACTGTTTAACTGGGGGTATGCATCTCAAACTGTCTCTCTCTCTTAGTGTTTTTCTGCCTCATTAACTGGCTTCTGTAAACAGCATTTATTGCATCATGCTTATCTGATGTCCTGTGTGTTTGGCTTGAACTCTTTGGGTTTATGAGAGGACAAGGTTAAAACACTTCCAAACTCAGCACACAGTCGCATTGTTGAGGTGGACACAGAACACACACACACTGCATTAGACAAAAACCATCTGCAAATGTGTCTGAATCGGGTGTTTTGGTGAATTTAGTGGTGAAGTCAGTTCTGCTGAAGTTCACACAGGTGTAGAGAAACTCATTAATTACCAACATCAGCACTAACAATACTGTTTTCATCTTCAGCACTACATCTACTGTTTTAGCATTGCAAATCCAACTAACCTCTTTTAAAATGTTTTTACTCTAGAGTATTTTTTTTACAATAAATGACATATTCCTTTACAAAATAAGAAATTTAGTCAAATGTGCTATTAGTATACTAAATATAAGAGAGTAGTATACTTTGAGACTATTTTTTATGTATGTTTCAGAGATATACTTAAAGGATAACACTTTGCAACAAGGTTCATAAGTTAACTACATTATTTAACAAGAACAATACTTCTACAGCATTTACACTTAATGTTAATTTTAGCATTTACTAAGACATTATTAAAATCACAAGGTTGTTAACATCAGCACTCGATTTTCTTGCCGTAAACACTGCCGTTTCCTGACGCGGTTGTATTTGAATTCGTAAAATAAAGATGAAGATAGAAGATAATATGTGACCCTGGAGCACAAAACCAGTCTTAAGTCGCTGGGGTATATTTGTAGCAATAGCCAAAAATACATTGCATGGGTCAAAATTATTGATTTTTCTTTTATGCCAAAAATCATTAAGAAATTAAGTAAAGTTCATGTTCCATGAAGATTTTTTGTAAAATTCCTACTGTAAACATATCAAAATGTAATTTTTGATTTGTAATATGCATTGTTAAGAACCTAATTTGGACAACTTTAAAGGTGATTTTCTCAGTCTTTTTGATTTTTTTGCATCCTCAGATTTCTGATTTCAAATAGATGTATCTCAGTCAAATATTGTCCTATCCTAACAAACCATATATCAATAGAAAGCTTATTTATTGAGCTTTCATATGATGTATAAATCTCAGTTTTGTCAAATTTAACCTTATGACTGGTTTTGTGGTCCAGGGTCACATATAAAGATAAAGATTTGAATTTGGGCATGTTCCTTGCAATGGTATGGATTCTGAAGATCTGGATTATAGTAGTTTTTGGTAAGGTATATTTTAAAATTTTGTTTGTAATTAATGACATTCACACATTTAAGCATGGTTTAAGTGTCCAAAAGATCACTTTTTACATTGTTATAAAATTGAAAAAGTAAACTTAAAAGTGTACCTTAATAAATAAAAAAAATTTGGCCAGGCTAAGAAGTATTGATATGGTATACTGTACATACTGCTAGTACATTGACTTAAACTTAACATTGAACTTTACTTAAATTTAGTTAATAAAATTAATTTGAATGTTTGAATGTTTGAAATGGTGTATCTAATGAATGACATTGACTCATTTAAATGAGACTCAGATTATTTTGGTCACATTATCATAATCAACCAAAAGTTGGAGAATATTGTGATATAAAAGTTTGCTTCACCCACCTCTACTCACATGTTTACACTTACACTGCTATTACATAAGTACTCAGTTGTGTGTCATCTCCTTATTACAGACAGCATGCACAGACACACTAATGGAGTATTTTAGGGCGCCACATTATTTGATCTTCAGTCCTCAGTGCCAGAAAGGATCATGGAGAAGCCATTACATCATGGAAATAGGTGTAGATTCACATTTAGAGTCTTACATCACTGTGGTCATATAAAAGGTTAATGTAGGACCTCCACACAGAACATCTATTCTTCTTATATTGAAATAGCATTGTTTATTTATAACATTTGAATTTATATAGCAGCACTAGCATAAAATGGATAGATATATAATGCCATAATAGGATTAATGTCCATGTTCAGTCATATTTATTTAGTCTGATTGGCCAGACGAGTGCCAACTGTACTGTATGCGTTACGGCTCAAATCACAGATGGTGAAAGCTGAACCCTGGTGAAATCATAGCATAATCCAGCTCATAATTAATAAATTCACACAAACAGGTTTATAGCAATAGAAACACAAGACCACATATTCCCTATGATATGTTACTAAGCTCCTTTAATTACTACAAGCGTCCGGGCAAGGCATTGCCAAATGTACCGTTAAAGCAGATCAAATGTCTGATTCCACTGTATAAATATGGGATGTGTTTTAAAGAGGATGACGTTGTGAAACATCTCCTCTGCTGTTTTAAGATGAAAGCAGATCCGGTCACTAGAGCACTGGATGGCATTGGTCAAAGCTGTTGCTCATTCCAGTCCGGTGATGTGCTTGGCTGTGAGAAATAACCTTTAGCTTGTTTGAATGTGCTGACAGGGCATTTCAGGTTGTTTGGGGACTTTAGGGTGAATTGATGGCCTTTATGAGCTGATATTTTGACTGCTGGGATTTGCTGAAAGTCAACAAACCATCTGCCCTTGATAATCAAGGTGTCTCAGTGTTAACCCTTCCTTAACCAGAGTTGAGGCACTGAAACTACGTTCACTGGGTACATTCAGAATAGCAAACTCTCATAATATATGTTCAGAATACTGTATCCCACAATCAGTGTTGGGGAAAGTTACTTTTAAAAGTAATGCATTACAATATTGAGTTACTCCCTAAAAAAGTAACTAATTACGTTACTTTGTTACTTTTTATGGAAAGTAATGCGTTACGTTACTTTTGCGTTACTTTTTAAATCTGGGCAGGGCTTGCTTGTTTGTTTTTAATATAAAAAGTTCTATTTGTGGCAAATGTAAAAGCCTTTTTACACCAAAAGCCTCAGGCTTAGAGAAAAGTAAATTGACGTCTGTACAGTAGACCGCAGAAGAAAAAATGTCAACTCTTCAGCAATAAAAAAAAAAAGGAAAACAAATGTTAGATTATCTTGAGTCATTTCTGCTTATTAGTATGGATGAATTGGAGCATCGAAGGTCGGCAGCAAAGACATCGGTTAATAAAATGTGATTAAATACATAAAGGATATTTGTATTATTTAACATATTTAATTATTGCAGGTTTGTGTTGAATTTGCCTGTTTTTATTTATTTTGAGGAATACTGTATCTGTTTTTTTAGTGAGTGAGATGAATTAATGCATGTTCACATTTATTCTAGAACTAAAGTAACATTTTACAATTTCTCTCAACATGGGGACAGGGGAGCTTTTAATCAATAAATGAGGGGGGAAAGTAACTGGTTTTACTTATTTGAAAAAGTAACTTAGATATTTTCCTGTCTTAAAAAGTAATTTGTTACTTAACTTGTTACTTGGATAAAGTAATATTATTACGTAACTTGCGTTACTTGTAATGTGTTACCCCCAACACCGCCCACAGTATGCACTTGACTTCACATTTTATTTTTAAATGTGATTAATGACCTACAGTTTAAACATCTCGTTCTTGACCAGTGTTATTGCAAACTTAATATTTTTCTTAATTAAATGTCAGATTAAATATCAAATGATGTGACAAAACATACAAAATTCCTAAAACTTAATAAAAAAAAAATGAAAACTGAAAATTGTAACAATTAAAGCTTATTTAAAAGATGAATAAAAAGTACTTTATAAATAATACTAAACTAATGCTCTAAAACAAAGTTAATTAAAATGAATTTTGATGATGCAGAAGTATCTTTTGAATTCTTTAATATTTTAACTCTTGATACAAAATTTAAATTAAATGTAAATAAATACATTGATAAATTTTCTACACTTTCTGTAAAAAGATTCTAAATGATTTACGTAACTGTATCAAATATGATAGAACATCACAGAATTCATCAAATCCACTATTTTATTCATAGCCACTGTCTAAAATGGTTTACTGTAGATTTTTAAAGGGGTCATATGAAGTTGCTATAAAGAACATTATTTTGTGTATTTGCAATGTGTTTATGAGGTTTGAGGTTATTAAAACACATTATTTTCCACATACTGTACATTATTGGCCAGCTATCCAGTGCGTTGTGATTGGCCGAATACCTCAAGCGTGTGGTTTTATTGTGATGCCGCTTCCTGGCGCAACGACACAAAAACAATAAAACCCATTAAAAACGAGAGGGGACATAATAGTGATTATATTGTCTTTTTACGTGTGGCGTTGTGTCACACCATGTAAACATAACACCATGTCTGCATTTGTAATCATAGAAACAACAAGCACTACTCTACACTGCTCAAAACTTGCATTTGAATAGCCAGTAGCACACTCTTAAAATATGAAAATGTACTTACAGGCTGTGAGTCAGAAGCGCCAGACTGTCCTTGCAACGTTGGAATTGCCTCACTTTATAGCCTTAACCCTTTGTGTACAGTTGGCATTGAAGGCTACTCTCCCAGGTTCAGGAAACAGTCCTCCATAAAATCCGCAGCACCCACTTGAATATTTGTTGTACTGTTCCGGAACAGTGTTGTAAATATAACTCAACCACTGATTTCTAGTTGTGTCCTCATTTGGAAGTACTTTTGCTTTTGCAATGAAACACACAGCGTCTGCACAACATGGTTGTATTACAGAATAAAAGTTATGCATTTTATATTTGGGTGGTGTTATGCAAATCTTCCCACACCATGGCGTAGACATGTTGGCCAGTGTTTAAACTAGCCTTTTTAGGAAGGCATTGCTGAGTCTTAACTTTTTAAAATATCTCTTTGGGTTTGAGACTTTAAGCTTTGCAACTTTACAGATCTTATCTATGCACAAACAGCTGGTAACACTCCAAAGACAAAAGAAAACAAGAAACCGCATCATATGACCCTTTTAAAAAACTTTGAAAGAGGACATAAAGAATAACTTTGTATTGCATTGTAATTACCACCCAGAATGCTGTTAAAGTGCTTCTCATAATGTTATTTTATGTAGTTTACAGTATACTGGGCACTGTGTAATATGCAATACATTGCCTTTACCTCAATACAAAGAAATGCTCTGGGAAAATTCATGTTGAACTCTGCACATATGATAAATATTAGTGATTCTTTATAGCTCCGGATGTCAGGCACTTATGTGTGCATGTGTGTTTGTGTACACCACAGCTGGCGTGTGGAGGACTGGGGCGCGTGCAGCCGCAGCTGTGGATCCGGAGAGCAGATCAGACAGGTGCGCTGTGTCCAGAAAACAGGCCCGGATCAAGTCAACACGGTGACCGATGACCAGTGCACACAACCTCCACCGCCCCGCAGACAGACCTGCAACACACAAACCTGTCCGCCCGTCTGGAGCACTGGACCCTGGTCTCAGGTTAGTGCTCAGTCAGATAACTCAATGCACCAACATATGTCTACACAGGAACTACTTTTCTATGAAAATGACACACTGTAAAAAGTTTTCCCCAGTTTCAACTTAAAAACTTAAGTTTAGCAGCTGCCTTCAAATTTTAAGTTAAATCAACTTAAAACAATAAGTCATTTCAACTCACGACAGTAAAATGAGTTAAAATGACTTGTACTTTGAAGTTGATTTAACTTAAAATTTTAAGGCAGCTGATGAACTCAAGTTTTTAAGTTGAAACTGGTGAAAATTTTTTACAGTGCAGAAACACTTTAGATAGCAACATCCAACAGCATAAAAAATACAAAGTACACACAAATATGATGTGTCAAATAGTTAAAATGGAGATTTTCTTTAAAAAGAAATGGATTCCTTAAATAGCAACCAAAGACAGTAAACCCTTATAGGATGTTCCAGGTCAATTTGACCTGAACACATTTCTAAATTGTTGTTGAAAATACTGGTTAACCTGTTTTTCTTGAAATTTTGTGACTATTTCTTATTTGGTCATGAACATCCCTGCAAAATTTTGACAGCCTGTGGTGTTGTTGAATGTGCGTACAAAATTTTTATTACGATTGGGATTTTAGCAGATTTCATGGTTAAAGGCAGCTGCACAGACCCGAAAAATAAAAAAATAATAATAAAATGTATGTCATTTGTTGCATGAGTTTCTCAGGATATTCTCAGGATATTTACATTTTTGTGTATTTGAACCCTTTTCAACAATGACTGTATAATTTTAAGATCCATCTTTTCACACTGAGGACAACTGAGGGACTCATATGCAACTATTACAGAAGATTCAAACACTCACTGATGCTCCAGAAGGAAAAACCATGCATTAAGAAGCGGTGGTGTAAACTTTTAGGATTTGAAGATCAGGGTAAATTTAACTTATTTTGTCTTCTGGGAAACATCTAAGTATCTTCTGTAGCTTCTGAAGGGCAGTACTAAATAAAAAATAATAATTGTTATTGAGGCAAAATAAAATCACATATTCATTCTGTTCAAAAGTTTTCACCCCTGGCTCTTAATGCATGTTTTTTCCTTCTGGAGCATCAGTGAGTGTTTGAACCTTCTGTAATAGTTGCATATGAGTCCCTCAGTTGTCCTCAGTGTGAAGAGAAGGATCTCAGAATCATACAGTCATTGTTGCAAAGGGTTCAAATGCACAAAAATGCTGAAAAACCAAAGAATTTGTGGAAGCTGAAGAATCAAGTGTATGGAAACTTTTGAAGGGGGTGATTTTTATGAAATCAGCTATTATTTTCTCTTGTGGACTAAATGTAAATGTCTTTTATGTAAAATATATTTTTCAGGTCAGTACTAAATAAAAAATAACATGCAATTTGTATGATCCCTCTTATTTTGGTAAAATAATTAACATTTTGCAGATTCTGATATGTAAACTTTTGACCTCTCAAAAGTATTCTCATGTTTGCTTTTTTGTAATATGTGAGAAGTATTAATGTTAAAGTATTTCTGCTTATACTAAAAAAATCCAGTTTGACCCAGAACATAATGATCATAAAATAATTGTACCCAGAATTTTAGCTTAGTACAATGGTAAACTGGGCAATACACGTCGTACCTCATTTATAGATTCAGTTTAACTTCAAGCTGCAATTTTTACCTAATTTTACTACAGAAGACTGAGTTACCTCATAAGGGTCAACATGCTCACAAAATAAGCTGAGTGTGGCTCTTTGTGAATAGTGCATTTTTAAAAATTGCATTTGTGGCAGAAAATTTTGTATTGCATGATGCTGCATCCACCAACCAGCAGAACTACAGTTTTTAATTCTACGGTTAGCTTCACTGAAGATCATTGTCTGACATTATGTATGTTTCCCTCAGTGTTCTCGTAAATGTGGGAAGGGAGTGATGAAGAGAGCGGTGGCGTGTGTGAGCAGTGACTCTTATTCCCGCGTGCTGCCGGATGCTTCCTGTGCTGCTCTTCCCAAACCCAGCAGCCAAGACACCTGCATGATCAAACGCTGCCACAAACAGCGCAAGGCCCAGTGGTTCGTCTCCACCTGGCAACCGGTAAAGCCCTCTGCAGGACACTTGCACCGCATTGTGTACATTAGGGTGACGGGAGTGATACGAAAGCAAATATGTGACCCTGGACCACAAAACCAGTCTTAAGTCGCTGGGGTATATTTGTAGCAGTAGCCAAAAATACATTGTATGGGTCAAAATTATTGTTATTATATGTCAAAAATCAATAGGAAATTAAGTAAAGATCGTGTTCCATGAAGAATTTTTTTTAAATTCCTACTGTAAACCTATCAAAATGTAATTTTTAATTAGTAATATGCATTGCTAAGAACTTAATTTGGACAACTTTAAAGGTGTTTTTCTCAGTATTTTGATTTTTTGCACCCTTAGATTTCAGATTTTCAAATAGATGTATCTCGGCCAAATACTGTCCTATCCTAACAAACCATACATCAATAGAAAGCTTATTTATTGGGCTTTCACATGATGTATATATCTCACTTTTGTAAAATTTAACCTTATGACTGGTTTTGTGGTCCAGGGTCACATATTTGAAGTAGTAACCCCACAGGGGTTGTTCTTGTAATAAGTGCACTTAAAGGGTTAGTTAAGCTTTCTGTAATTAATTACTCACCCTCATGCTGCTCCAAAACCGTAAGACCTTTGTTTATCTTCAGAACACGAATGAAATTTTTTTTGATGAAATCCGAGAGCTTTCTGACCCCGCATAGACAGCGCGGGTCTTTTCACAGGCAAGGTCCAGAAAGGTACCAAGAACATTGACAAAATAGTGGCACTAGGGTGACACGGAGGAGAAGAATTGCTGAATAAAGTTATTTTAGAGGGTTTTTTGCTCCCTTTCTGGACCTTAAATGTGGCAGGACCCTTACCGTCTATGGAGGGTCAGAAAGTTCTCTGATTTTTTCAAAAGGATATTAATTATCCACAATAATTTGTGTTCTGAAGATGAACAAAGGTCTTATGGGTTTGGAACAGCATGAGGGTGACTAATTCATGGGAGAATTTTTGGGTGAACTATCCTTTTAAGCATGTGCTAAAGGACAGCTTTCTCCTTTCAGAGGCCTCTTATATTTGATATTTACATTTATGTGTTTAGATTTTAAAACAAGGCACAAAGTAGGCACTTTCCAGAATCTTCACCTTCTCTGTTTCTCTCAAAACCTGCACATGACAACTCTACAACTCTCACCTAATCTGGAGCATTTGCCAAAAATGAATCCTTTTCTTTCCTTACATTTCTGCTCTGCTGTGTCTGAAAGTGTCTGCTGAATGCATACATGTAAATGTTATTTGGCAGATGCTCTTATTTAAAGTGACTGAAGTTGCATTCAAGGTATACTTTTTTATTAATGTATGCCTTCCTGGAAATCAGACCCATGACCTTGAGCACATTTTATAATGCACAGCAGTTGTTTGAAATGCATTTATTTTATACTAAGTATAGTTCAATTCTATTAACATATTTACTGACATATCGCTTGAGACATACTGATATAAAAAAAAATGTAATTAAACTTTATTTGGAGTACTACTTGTGCACAATGCACATTTTTTTTTTTATTTAACCAACCCTACAATATGTTTTAATGTCACTATTGATGAGGATTGAATGATCTTAAAGTAATATCAGTCTTTAAATGCAAAAGTATACTTGCAGTAGTTCCACTTTAGCACAATCAAATATACTTAAGTATATCTTAACTTGGACTTCAGCACTACTTCTGCACAATTAAAGTGCATTAAGTACAAAAATTTGTTACAATTTAGCAGACTTTATACCAGTTTAGTGTACCAAAAGTACAATTGCAGGGCATTTTTTATTAAGTACATAATATGTAAATGTATTTGTAGCATACTTAGCATGAAATAAATTTATTTTAAATGCATTTTAGTATATTCAGAATCAGAATGAGCTTTATTGCCAAGTATGCTTGCACATACAAGGAATTTGTTTCAGTGTCATTAGCTTCCAGTACACAGAGACAACAACAACACACATACAATAAAAATAAGATGCGAATAACACGTAAATATAAATAGACAAAACAATTGTGAAATAAATTGAGAAATAAATATAGTATAGAAGTTGCAGGGATGTATTTGTCACGGTGTGCTGGGGGTGAGGAGCCATGGGAAAACACGAGGGAGCCCAGAGTACAAACAAATAAACTTATTTATTAAAACAAACAGAAATCCAGGGGAGACAAACACACACAACGTAACTACAAGACCGGACAATGAAAACTGTGGAACAAACAAGGGCTGTGGCATGTTAACAAGACAGGTGTAGACAATCAGGGATAACGAGGGGGAAGTCCAAATATGGGCATAATGGGGAACCAAAGCAAACTAACCAAAGGGGGAGACACAGGAATAAACCAAAACAATGGAGCCAAAGGGGGGAAAACACTGGGGAATCACAGAAACACATTCCATAACCCTGACAGTATTAGGGTGGAGGTGGTAGCAAATAAATATCAGATTATTGCACAATGGGAGGAACATTTTAACTGTTCATAAGGTGGATTGCCTGGGGGAAGAAACTGTTCTTGTGCCTGGTTGTCCTGATATTTGGGGCTCTGTAGCGCCGACCAGATATTGGATAGGAGATGGCTTGGATTTGATGAATTCAGAGTGATTTTCTGAGCTATTTATTTTTCACTAGGAGAGGGCATTAATGTTTTCTCTTTCTCTCTGCAGTGTTCAGTGTCATGTGGTAAGGGGCTTCAGCTGCGAGTCGTGAAGTGCGCAGAGAAGGACGTTGCTGGAAAATACAGAGAACTGTCAGCCAAAAAGTGTCAGCATGTGCCCAAACCCTCCATGGAGCTCCAGCGAACCTGCATCCTCTCAGACTGTCCCGTGGCCTCTCCTCCCAGAAGACCAGACTGGTACTCCTCACCGTGGTCTCAGGCAGGTCTTCTCTCATCTGACGTCAGGACCTCAGCAGAAAGTGCAGGAATCTTGATGTTGTGTTTTGTGTTGTCTGCAGTGTACGGTGTCGTGTGGAGGAGGCATCCAGGTGCGCTCCGTGCAGTGTCTTCTTCATGGACGTCCCTCTTCCGGCTGTGTCCTGCAGATGAAACCTGTGATGTCCCAGGCCTGTAACACTGCATTCTGTCCCCAACCAGACAAGAAAGGTGCGTCCTGAACTGTGATATGATTTCATCACAGAGTTATGTAACCAATATAATTTGAGAAGAGTTAATTTAGTATAGAGATACTATTATAGCTTCTTTTTTAAAATATGTGACCCTGGATAACAAAACCAGTCTTAAAGGAACCGTTTGTAAGACATTTATTTCAGTTAATCATAAAATGGCCCATGTCATGTTGTGTTTTGGTCTGAGGCTATAGGTGGTATAGGTCAAAATGATACATTTTTCTTTTATGCCAAAAATCATCAGGATATTAAGTAAAGATCATGTTCCATGAAGATATTTTGTAAATTTCCTTCTGTAAATATATCAAGACTTAATTTTTGATTAGTAATATGCATTGCAAAGAACTACATTTTTATAGATGTAATTAGATGTTTTATAGATGTTTTTGTAGATGTAATGACAATTTTAAAGGCAATTTTAAAATTACAATATTTTGATTTTTTTGCACCCTCAGATTCCAGATTTTTAAATATTGTCCTATCCTAACAAACCATACATCTATGGAAAGCTTCTTCAGCTTTCAGATGATTATATATAAACTAACTCTCAAACTATTGACTCTTACGACTGGTTTTGTGGTCCAGGGTCACATATTTTGAATGAGATTTCATTCAATTTTAGTTAAAGTTTTAGTTTTTTTTTTTGTTGTCTTTGACATTTTCTTTTTTTAATGACTATATGGTTTTTCATTTTTATTTGTAGCTATTTTAGTATAAGTTATTTTACTTTGAGTTATTTAGTACATCAAAATAACAGTTGAAATGGGTGCTATCAAAAATTTTAATAATTCTAATTCTAATTATTAATTGTGATTAAAATCATTATATTTTAATGCAATTAAACAGTTTAATTTTCTGAATTTTAATCAATATTGATAGAATTTCGGTCCAGTTTTAAATAACTAAATATTAAAAACCATTTTTACTTATTAAAATAAAGCTGTAAATAAAATATAAATGTTAGAAAAAAGACAAAAAAACATACTTCCTAAAATTACTAAAGCTGAAATAAAAATAATTCAAGCTAAATAATAATTAAAGCTAAATAGAAATCTAAAAATTACAAATGCATGAAATGGAAACGGAAAATATACAAATAAAAGCTCATTCAAAATATTAATAAATAATATATCATAATAATGATCTCTTTTAATGTATAGGAGATACGTAACCTTGGACCACAAAACCAGTCATAAGGGTAAATTGATATTTATATATAATAATAAATAACCTTTCCATTGATGTATGGTTTGTTAGGATATGGCAATATACTATTTGAAAATCAGGAATCTGAGGGTGCAAACAAATCAAAATATTGAGAAAATCACCTTTAAAGTTGTCCAAATAAAGTTCTTAGCAATGCATATTACTAATGAAAAAAATAAGTTTTGATATCTTCGTGGAACACGACCTTTACTTCTTTACTTATCCTAAAGATTTTTGGCATAAAAGAAAAATCAATCATTTTGACCCACATTGAATTTTTGGCTATTGCTACAAATATACTGTTAGTTTTGTCATCCAGGGTCACATATGTCTTATTTGTTGACAAATTGATTATATTAAATAGGGAACTCAAAAGAGTAAAACCTTTATGATGGGTGTACACTGTCTTTTCCTACTTGTAAAGGAATGATGAACAAAGAAAACAAAGCTTCTTTTTGTTTTTCTGTTTTGTAGATAACAAAATATCTACTTGATATCTTCTTTTTTGTTTGTGCTTTTCAAATTGGTATATACATTGGTATAATTGGTATATACATGGACCACGCTGTAATGGCTATTCTGTTTATTTTTGTTGTGTTTTAAAGTAAATGAATCATTATTAGGTTAAAAAAGACATGTGTAACATCCGTGTTTCTCTGTGCAGATGTGATCTGTAAGGATCATTTCAGCTGGTGTTATCTGGTGCCGCAGCACGGCGTTTGCAACCACAAGTTCTACGGGAAGCAATGCTGCAAGTCCTGCTCGCACATGAACCCGTGAGAATTTCTGCGCTAGACGTTTGACCGTGACCTTCTGAGCCTCGAAAGAGCAGAGCCGTGCCCACTCTAGTGCTGCGCTCAACACATACTGAACACAAAGACATTATTAAGGACTCGTTTGTGTGGGGAATGACACGGCTGATACTGTCAATGTGTCGCTCTCTGGAGGAAATGACGCCACCGATGAAGCCCTCTGGAGGCGATAGCATGTCAGTGACGATTTGAGGACTCCTTTCATTGTGTTTCACAGAGCTTCAAGCGGACGGGACTTGCTCTGCCTCTGGTTATAGACTAGACTGAATCCATGTGGCCAAATGCATGGACATGTGTTATGTTTTTCCATGAACGTGCCTCATAATCTCATGTGAATCACATAAACGGGCTTAATGCGTCTCATAGTGGCAGCAGGGAGAATTTGGCATCGTGTAGTAGAGCTACATTTATTTTTGGTGCTATAAGTTGATATTAATGGCAGCCGAGCAGCTGTTGCATAACAGGGGTTTTAAATTAACATAATGAATCAGCGCTTTTGTATGATTGATATTAATTCTCTTATTTATTAACAATACTGCAGTATACCAGAATGCATTTCTGCTGTGATATTGTGTTATACAGCTTTCCTGTTTAACGTTGCACGATTGGTTATTTTTGTATGTTTTAGCAGTGCTGTTACGTATTTGGGTTTCATTATGTTCAAGGAAAACAAAATGCCAATTAAACTAGATTAATGAACTGTAAAAAGTCAGCTCTCTTCGCGGGACGTTTTTAGCAACCGCTCGACTGCCAAGAGCTGTAAATCTGTCTCTGGTCTAATGGAGAGACTCTGCACATATGGGTTTTGAAGAGAGCCGCATCGCACAAATGACTTCCATCATTTACAGTATTTGCATTTGTTGTACAGCAGCAGTAGATGAATGTAACCGCTCGTCCACAGCGAGTGTTAATCTAAAGAGTGGACGCAGGATTTGTAATAAATGGCAGTGCTTATTAAACGTGGTGCGTGTCACATTGCCATCACATTACAGGCTGTGTTGTCTTTCTCTCTTGGCCGTAGGAAGCAGATATGCAGATTGCTCGTGATCCGGCTTCGCTAACGCTGAGTCAGAGCTTTTTCTTGTTCTTCATGCGCTATTGTTTCCAGATGGAGTCAGACGAGGCCGCTGGAGCGCAGTCAGGAATTAATATGACTTGTGAGCTTTTCACCGGCTTCTAACGCACAGCTCTGTGAAGACTTTAACAGAAAACACATACATCACTTCATGTTATTAATGTCTCAAGGCATTCTGTAAGGCTTAAACCGTGTTTTGCTAGAGTCTTTTGAAAGTTTAGATGAATGTTCAGGATATTCTTGAAGCAATTCTGTAAGTGAAGCTGGTGAAGCAGAAACAACTGCTGCTATCGCAAGCAATAAAACAGATGAAAACAATCCGATACTTATACTGAACGAATACACCATGGTCTTCATTGTTGCAGTGATGTTGTATTAATCAAGTTCAGCATCAGCTCTGTCTGCGGTAATGATGGAAAATCTTTATATAAAAAAAAAAAATAAAAAAAAATTATTCAATCTCATTGTTTACATTCTTAAAGAAAACTTCTGGAATAGTTCAGCCAAAACTGAAAATTTGCTGAAAATGTACTCAGGCCATCCCAGATGTAGATGAGTTTGTTTCTTCATCAGGTTTGGAGAATGTGTCATTCCATCACTTGCTCACCAATAGATCATCTGCAGTGAATGGGTGCCGTCAGAACGAGAGTCCAAACAGCTGATAAAAACAACACAATAATCCACAAGTAATCCAATCCAGTCCATCAGTTAATGTCATGAGAAGACAAAAGAAACAAATCCATCATTAAGATGTTTTTCATTTCAAACCATTGCAAACCAAAAAGTGGTCTGGTCTGAATCTGGAGAGAAATCTGCATAAATCAAGTACCGTTTATGAGACAAACCAGCTCTAAACAAGTATGTGGGCCAGAAACAACAGTTTGAAGTTAATAACATCTTAATGATGGAGTTGTTTCTTACTAACACACAGCTTCTTGATTCACAAGGCGTTATTTGATGGACTGGAGTGGTGTGGATTACTTGTGGATCATTCTGCACTGCAAAAAAATGCTTTTCTTACTTAGATTTTTTGTCTTGTTTCCAGCCAAAATATCTAAAAATTCTTGAAACAGGAAGGATTTTCTAGAAAAGTAAAAATTATTGTCTTGTTTTTAGTAAAAACAAGTCAAACTTAAGTGAGTTTTTGCTTAAAACAAGACAATACAAGACAATAATTTTTACTTGGCTAGAAAATCCTTCCTGTTTCAAGAATGTTTAGATATTTGGGCTGGAAACAAGAGAAAAAAATCTAAGTAAGGAAAGCATTTTTTGCAGTGTGACGGCACCCATTTACTGCAGAGAATGCAAAATCCATCTTTGCACTGCAGAAGTGGCACAGAAGGAGCATCTGACGTGGCATTTAGGTATAGTTACACAAACTGTTTAATGCAGCTAAGAGGTGGTATGAATGCATTTACATTGCACTTACAACGGCATGCATTATTAATAATTTATTATTAATATTATGTGATTAATATTTTAAATATAAACATTTGAAATATAGAAAATACTTTTTAAAATATTATGAAACTAAAACTGCAAGTAGGTGATGGCAAGTCACTGTCCTAACGATTCATTGAATTATTCATCCAGCCAATTTCTCTAAAACAGCTGATTAATTCAGAAACAAAGCAAGTGACAGCTTATACGAATGGGCCATTGAATCATTCACTCACCTGATTTGACAATGGTGAATTGTTTAGGAACAAAACACTACAGTATTTATTGAAGATGCAACAGTTGTGGTGTGACTTGGCTTGGTACTGTTTTCATGGCAGAAAAAGAGCAAAAACACTCAGTATTTACAATATTACATCTAAAACGTATGACACTTCACACTGTAAAAAATAAACAGTTGAGAAAACGTAATAACATAAAGCAACTTGATGCAAAAACACTTGGTTTAGCCAACGTTAATGTGTTTGTTCGTGCAATGCTGATTGCCTTTTTTTTTTTTTGGTAATAGAAAAATTCTGGTCAAATCAACTGAAATAACAACTACTGTCGTTGAGGTAATTTATTTATTTTTTCTATCAATTTTATGTTATTTACAAAAGACAAAGAGTTCATTGTTATAGAAACCTCAATGGATAACTTTGTCTAATAAGTAGACAACATTGTCTTTGTAAAATATCTTATAAGACTTAAGATTTAAAAAAAATAATTATTACAAATACTTTAAAAATACTTGGAGATGCAACAGTTGTGGTGTGACTTGGTTTGGTACTGTTTTCATGGCAGAAAAGAACAAAAACACACAATATTTACAATATTGCATCTAAAACATATGACACTTCACACTGTAAAAAATAAACAGTTGAGATAACGTAAAAAATAAAGCAACTTGATGCAGTAAGACTTTTTTTTTAGAATTTTTTTTAGTTTTTCTCAGTAAGGATACTTTGTTTAGCCGACCTAAATTTGTTTGTTCATGCAATGCTGATTTTACAAAGAGTTAATTGTTATAGAAAACTTAATGGATAACTTTGTCTAATACGCAGACAACATTGTCTTTGTTTGCAAAATATCTTACAAGACTAGGATATCAAAAAATAATAATTAAAAAATACTTTAAATATGAAAACTAAAACTGCAAGGAGGTGATGGCAAGTCACTGTCAATGAGTATTGAATTATTCATCCAACAAATTTGTTCAAAATGGCTAATTAATTCAGGAACAAAGCAAGTGCACTTATGATAATAATAAATGAGCTTTAAAAGGTTCTTCACAGCTATGGCATAGAAGAATCATTTTTGGTTCCACAAAGAACCATCTCTTTCTTACCTTTTTATAATCCGAAGAACCTTCTTTCACCACAATGAACCTTTTGTGAAACAAAAAGGTTCTTCAAATTTTAAAGGGTTTTTATGAAACCATTTAGACAAAGAGGTTCTTCTATGACATCGTGAAGCACCTTTATTTTTAAGAGTTTAAGAGCCATTGAACCATTGAAAACCTGATTCAGTCAAAAATGCAAAATCATTCAGCAAAAAAATACTACTGGAGCATCTTTATTGGAGATGTAATAGTTGTGGACTTGATTTGGTACTGTTTTCATGGCGGAATAAAGAAAAAACACTTAACACTTGAACGTAGCATATTTGATTAAATTATGCAATTTTATACAGTATTAAATAGTGATTATCTTAAAAGTAGGACAAAACGAGACTCTAAATTGTGTACATTATGCACTTGCTGAAATAGACAGTAAGAACATGCACCGAGAATTATTTATCCATTGGGAATCAGATCCAGAGCTAGATATGAAGTAGCTTACATAACAACATCAGAAACAACACAACAGTACTGGACGTGAGGACAGGTCAAGCGGCCTCGAGGGTGGACGATGAGGAGGAACTGAATGCGAGGCAGAGCTGATTTATGGCTGGTCAGCTGTGATGTGCTCATTTGGTTCTGCATGTGTTTTTGGTCCTCACGAAGATGATCTCACCAACCTTTCTGAATCCGTCATCAGACACGGAGGATGTTTGGTAATAGTTCAATCCAAAGAGTAGTGGATGTGTTTCCACTGAGCATTACGTTAGCGTGGAACTAAACAACAACATATGGATCTGGAAGAACATTCCTGTTATATAAACATAATGACCATCCCTAACCATTAACTAACTCTCGCTCTCAGATGGCACTTTTGGGAAACAAATGTGGATTGGGAAACATTTTGGGATCAATATCCTCTGTTGGTCTTGGGACAACATTTCTATCAATCAGATTGTAAGGTTAGGGTTGAGGTTGAGGTTGAAGCTGAAACAAAATTCTTATCAACCTGTCCTTTCTCTCTGATTTTAGGGTTAGTGAGTGGTTAGGGTCAGGGTTAGTGCACCCAAACCAACCTTCACACCTTCTCAGACTCCCACTATGCAATCTGTCTTGATTCATTTTATCTTTTTTTAGTAATTTTTGCAATACTGGTTGATGCTGCCGGTAGTGTTGTACAAGCTGTTTTGCACTGGTCTTAAATCTTTGAAAGGGGTATTTAGTTGGTTGCATATGATGCACATTGCCAATATGCTTAACTTAACTTAGATTTTTTAAACTTAGATTTTGGCTTGAAACACTCAAAAAATCTCAGTAAGGAAAGCATTTTTGCAATGTAAACAACTTGCTGATGGTGGTGTCTATACATGCAGATGTACTCTGCTGGAAAAAAAAACAGCATATGCTGGTTAGATATGTTTTGGTGCTGGGATGCTGGTTTTAGCTGGTTTATGTTATTCCTTTGCTGGTTTATGCTGGTCCCTTGCTGGTTTAATCTAGTCCTTTGCTGGTTTATGCTGGTCCTTGACCAGCAACATGACAGCAAAAACCAGCAAAGGTCCAGCAAAAACCAGCAAGGGACCAACATAAACCAGCAAGGGACCAACATAAACCAGCAAGGGACCAACATAAACCAGCAAGGGATCAACATAAACCAGCAAAGGACCAGCATAAACCAGCAAAGGACCAACATAAACCAGCAAAGGACCCACATAAACCAGCAAGTGACCAGCATAAACCAGCAAAGGACCAGCAAAAACCAGCAAGGGACCAACATAAACCAGCAAGGGACCAACATAAACCAGCAAGGGACCAACATAAACCAGCAAAGGTCCAGCAAAAACCAGCAAGTGACCAACATAAACCAGCAAAGAACCCACATAAACCAGCAAGGGACCAACATAAACCAGCAAAGGACCCACATAAACCAGCAAAGGACCAACATAAACCAGCAAAGGACCCACATAAACCAGCAAGTGACCAACATAAACCAGCAAAGGACCCACATAAACCAGCAAAGGACCCACATAAACCAGCAAGTGACCAACATAAACCAGCAAAGGACCCACATAAACCAGCAAGGGACCAACATAAACCAGCAAAGGACCCACATAAACCAGCAAGTGACCAACATAAACCAGCAAAGAACCCACATAAACCAGCAAGGGACCAACATAAACCAGCAAAGGACCAACATAAACCAGCAAAGGACCAACATAAACCAGCAAAGGACCAGCATAAACCAGCAAGGGACCAACATAAACCAGCAAGGGACCAACATAAACCAGCAAAGGATCAGCATAAACCAGCAAGGGACCAACATAAACCAGCAAAGGACCAGCATAATCCAGCAAAGGACCAGCATAAACCAGCAAGTGACCAACATAAACCAGCAAAGAACCCACATAAACCAGCAAGGGACCAACATAAACCAGCAAAGAACCCACATAAACCAGCAAGTGACCAACATAAACCAGCAAAGAACCCACATAAACCAGCAAGTGACCAACATAAACCAGCAAAGAACCCACATAAACCAGCAAGGGACCAACATAAACCAGCAAAGAACCCACATAAACCAGCAAGTGACCAACATAAACCAGCAAAGAACCCACATAAACCAGCAAGTGACCAACATAAACCAGCAAAGAACCCACATAAACCAGCAAGTGACCAACATAAACCAGCAAAGAACCCACATAAACCAGCAAGGGACCAACATAAACCAGCAAAGAACCCACATAAACCAGCAAGTGACCAGCATAAACCAGCAAAGGACCCACATAAACCAGCAAGTGACCAACATAAACCAGCAAAGAACCCACATAAACCAGCAAGGGACCAACATAAACCAGCAAAGAACCCACATAAACCAGCAAGTGACCAACATAAACCAGCAAAGAACCCACATAAACCAGCAAGTGACCAACATAAACCAGCAAAGAACCCACATAAACCAGCAAGTGACCAACATAAACCAGCAAAGAACCCACATAAACCAGCAAGGGACCAACATAAACCAGCAAAGAACCCACATAAACCAGCAAGGGACCAACATAAACCAGCAAAGAACCCACATAAACCAGCAAGGGACCAACATAAACCAGCAAAGGACCCACATAAACCAGCAAGTGACCAACATAAACCAGCAAGGGACCAACATAAACCAGCAAGGGACCAGCATCCCAGCACCAAAACATACCTAACCAGCAGATGCTGTTTTTTGTTTTTTGTTTTTTTCAGCAGTGTACCCATTCATTGCGTGCATGTTTTGTGAAGTTGACATTAATATTAATCAAACACTAACAACAAAAAGAGAAAACCTCTAACTGCTGTAATTTTTTTTTTTTTTTTTTTTTTTTTTTGCTTCAGGCTGTTTACATGAAAAATTAGGCTACATGAAAAAAATCATTACCCTTTTTAAATAACCATTGTGTCCAAAAGCATTTTTTTAAAGATTCATGAAACATCATTTTTGTTGGTATCCACTATTGAAATGTTGGTACAGTCAGAATACTAATTTAAAGCGTTGCATTTTGGTGCCACTTGTGAAATCCGGCGATGACATATAACATAATGTTATTTGAACAGAACAGAACAGAATGTTATTTAAACGGTATGCAAATTAAAATTAAAAGCTGTTTTTAAAACGGTCTGTATTTGTATATACGTGTTAAAAAGCATGTTGTTAACACTTAGAATTTATTGTGCAGGTACAAGTAACTGATAATTTAGTACTTGTTTGACTGGTAATCAAGGCAACACCAGATATCTGCTGCCCTCGTGTGAGTCTCAGAGGAAACGCAGCCACTCTGTACTGTAGGTCAGACCTCATCAGATCATCAATCTCTACATGAACAGAGAGTAAGTAAAGAATCAACCTGCAGTGTTGGGGAAAGGTACTTTTGAAAGTAATGCATTAAAATATTGAGTTACTCCTTTAAAAAGTAACTAATTACGTTACTTAGTTACTTTTTATGGAAAGTAATGCATTTTGTTACTTTTGTGTTACTTTTTAAATCTGGGCAGGGCTTGCTTGTTTGTTTTTGATATAAAAAGTTCTATTTTTGTCAAATGTAAAAGCCTTTTCACACCAAAAGCCTCAGGCTTAGAGAAAAGTAATTGACGTCTGTACAGTAGACCACAGAAGACAAAAGTCAACTCTTTAGCAGTAAAAAAGGAAAACAAATGTCAGATTATCTTGAGTAATTTGTGCTTATTAGTATGGATGAATTGGATCATCGAAGGTCGGCAGCAAAGACATCAGTTAATAAAATTTGATTAAATACATAAAGGATATCTGTATTATTTAACATATTTAATTATAGCAGGTTTGTGTTGAATTTCAGTGTTTTTATTCATTTTGAGGAATACTGAATCTGTTTTTTTAGTGAGTGAGATGAATTAATGCATGTTCACATTTATTCTAGAACTAAAATAACATCTTACTCACAGTTTCTCTTAATATGGGGACAGGAGAGCTTTTAATCAATAAATGAGGGGGAAAAGTAACTGGCATTACATATTTGAAAAAGTAACTCAGATATTTTCTTGTCAATTAAAAAGTAATGCGTTACTTTACTAGTTACATGGAAAAAGTAATATTACTATGTGACTTGCGTTACTTGCTTGTGTTTAATTGTGGGAAAGCCAGATATTGCATTAACACATTGATTTTAAATGAAAATGTTTGAATAAGGTGCTTTTAAATAAAGACTTTTCCACAATAAAAAAAAAAAAAAAAAAAAATCCAAATTCCAAAATAAAATAAATGAAAATAATAACATTACAATTAATAGAGAAATTTTATAAATATATTTAAATGAGATGTTTTTAAATAAGAAAGAAAAAAGATAGTGGCTTTTCATAATAAACTCAATCTTATGTAATCTAATAATAGTAATATTTTAGTAATAATAATAATAATCCTTAGGGAAGCTTTGGTCCTGTGCACTTTTAGTGTATGACTCCAAATAACAGTGAGTCAAAAGTGACTTTTTTTGTTAAAAAAAAAAAAAATCAAAATTGCCTAATTTTAATCCCTTCCAATCTACTATATATTGTCTAATAGCCTATATACTAAAACAGAAGGTTACTTCTTATTTACTTTTATCTTAAAAATAAAAGCTTTTTTTAAAATTACAGCTTTTTTACATGCTGTAAACTCTGATTGTGTTCCAAACAGAAGAAATGCAACAAAAAAGAAAGAACATGCAAGGTTTGATTTGAACAACCAACAAGGTGGCAGCAATCTTATTTTTACAAACCGATCTCGAAATATCTGAACGCATGCATTTTTCCCCATTTACACTGTCATAGAACAGATCTGATCTGTGTCACATATGAGCAAAAAATCTGAATTGGGTCACATTTAACTGACAGTGTAAACGGGGCCAAAGTTATGTGTCTTATTGTTTAATCAAATTTCAATAGACAGTTTTATGCCTACTTGGACAACAGGGAATTACAGGAAATATGTCATGCAAATAGATAATAAAGTGCAAAAACTTTAAGTGTAAGAAAAAGAAGTTTATTCAAGTGTGCTATTAGTATACTTCTTTATATATATATATATATATATATATATATATATATATATATATATATATATAATATATAATAAAAATAGGGAAGTATACTTTCAGTCTACTTTTTATGTACTTCTCATAAATATACTCAAAATGTCATTTAAGTATAATTGACTTATACTTAGAAGAAAATATTCTGCACGGAATTTTCTAAAACACAAACGAAGAAGAAACCGAAAAACAACAGATGCTTAATCTAACATGATCATCAGACATAAAACAGCATCAAAACTGTGTAACATTGTGGAATAAAATGTCCACCCATGAAGAGGTAATAATGATTGTCAAGCTTTGGGGTGTTGATCAACTCCATCTACGTTTTGATTATCATTCTGAATCCAATTCATAGTATTTTTAGTTTATTTATTTATATGAAACTTACCCAACATTCATGTGTTGATAAAAAAAGAATGCATGAAGCTAGAATAAAATGTTTTTGTTTACAAGCAGATACCCTGTTCTTTCTTTTGATGTTTTGTATGTTCAGATATTCATATAACAAAACATATACAAATTAATACTTACCAGTATACTTGCAGTATAAAACTACCAAAATAGTAGTTTACTGAGACTATAGTATAGACTAAGTTTTTAAAGTTTACTACTGTTATACTTAAAAGTATATTTTTTATGTACTAGAAAGTTGTCCAATTTAGTCTCAAGGAGTACACTTACAAGTATACTACTAGTACACTGATATTTGTATACCTACTATGAGGTATACTTAAAAATATACTTGAACTTTACTTAAGTATACTTAATAAAATAAACTTGAAGTATCTCCTTTTGGTAAGGGTATTTTTCACAAAGTTTGCTGCTCAACTGCTTTTAGATCTTTGTTTCAGTTGTTTCTGTGATGTACTGAAATATAATTACAAGCACTTCATACGTTTCAAAGGCTTTTATCGACAATTACATGACATTTATGCAAAGAGTCAGTATTTGCAGTGTTGGCCCTTCTTTTTCAGGACCTCTGCAATTGGACTGGGCATGCTCTCAATCAACTTCTGGGCCAAATCCTGACTGATAGCAACCCATTCTTTCAGAATCACTTCTTGGAGTTTGTCAGAATTAGTGGGTTTTTGTTCGTCCACCCGCCTCTTGAGGATTGACCACAAGTTTTAAGATCTGGGGAGTTTCCAGGCCATGGACCCAAAATGTCAACGTTTTGGTCCCCGAGCCACTTAGTTATCACTTTTGCCTTATGACACGGTGCTCCATCGTGCTGGAAAATGCATTGTTCTTCACCAAACTGTTGTTGGATTGTTGGAAGAAGTTGCTGTTGGAGGGTGTTTTGGTACCATTCTTTATTCATGGCTGTGTTTTTGGGCAAAATTGTGAGTGAGCCCACTCCCTTGGATGAGAAGCAACCCCACACATGAATGGTCTCAGGATGCTTTACTGTTGGCATGACACAGGACTGATGGTAGCGCTCACCTTTTCTTCTCCGGACAAGCCTTTTTCCAGATGCCCCAAACAATCGGAAAGAGGCTTCATCGGAGAATATGACTTTGCCCCAGTCCTCAGCAGTCCATTCGCCATACTTTTTGCAGAAGATCAATCTGTCCCTGATGGGTTTTTTTGGAGAGAAGTGGCTTCTTTGCTGCCCTTCTTGACACCAGGCCATCTTCCAAAAGTCTTGGCCTCACTGTGTGTCCAGATGCGCTCACACCTGCCTGCTGCCATTCCTGAGCAAGCTCTGCACTGGTGGCACTCTGATCCCGCAGCTCAATCCTCTTTAGGAGACGATCCTGGCGCTTGCTGGACTTTCTTGGACGCCCTGAAGCCTTCTTAACAAGAATTGAACCTTATTGAAGTTCTTGATGATCCTATAAATTGTTGATTTAGGTGCAATCTTAGTAGCCACAATATCCTTGCCTGTGAAGCCACTTTTATGCAACGCAATGATGGCTGCACGCGTTTCTTTGCAGGTCACCATGGTTAACAATGGAAGAACAATGATTTCAAGCATCACCCTCCTTTTAACATGTCAAGTCTGCCATTCTAACCCAATCAGCCTGACATAATGATCTCCAGCCTTGTGCTCGTCAACATTCTCACCTGAGTTAACAAGACGATTACTGAAATGATCTCAGCAGGTCCTTTAATGACAGCAATGAAATGCAGTGGAAAGTTTTTTTTCGGGATTAAGTTAATTTTCATGGCAAAGAAGGACTATGCAATTCATCTGATCACTCTTCATAACATTCTCGAGTATATGCAAATTGCTATTATAAAAACTTAAGCAGCAACTTTTCCAATTTCCAATATTTATGTAATTCTCAAAACTTTTGGCCACGACTGTAGACTAGAGAGTATGGTAGTATTGTATTACTCTGAACACTGTCGCCCCCTGCCGGTGGTTTGCAGCAGTGCAGCGGCGCCCTCTGCTGGTGCAGCGCGGTTAAATCCTCCAGTGCGGCGCTGCTGGGAGTGAAGGGAAGATGGCGGCTGGACCCGGAGCGGCCAGCAGTGGTCACAGCGGTGGCCGGGGCTCGTCGGCCGCTTTGGAGTCATCGCTGGATCGGCGATTTCAAGGAGTCACCAATACGATGGAGTCCATACAGGGATTATCCTCGTGGTGCATCGAGAACAAGAAACATCACAGCCTCGTCGTGCGCTGCTGGATGAAGTGGCTGAAGAAATGTGAGTGGCTAACGTTGCTAAAGAACACACACACGCACAAACTGTCGGATATGAACACACACCTTGCCCCCATGACAATGCATTTTTGTATTCAATGCAGAGCGTTTGAGAAATGTCAGGTTTTGATGTGAACGCGCTTGTGTGCGTCGCGCGTGCACACTGAGCTGGATGTCGCCTCGAGCTCCAGCATGTTGATTTCACACTAAAGCTCAGTGCAGGATCATTCTGCAGGCCTGTGCATATAAAACACCAAGTTTGACAGTGTTTAGCAGCTCTTAAGGGCGTTTAACAGCAATGTGCATGAACACATATGATGCAAACTCAGTATGCATGAGCCTCACAATAGATGAGCAGGAGTGTGGAGCTTAGATAGTGAGACAGTGATGATCACAACACTGTGATGAGATGTCAGTGTGATTCTGGGGTTTTATGGAGTGAGCCTTTAGTCCCATATGTTAGTGGTCATTTAGAGATGGTGATGCATGTCAAGTCTGGTTATCAAAGCTTTTTATGCTGCTTCATCTTATTGTTTGATTGTCAATGACTCACTGACCTAAAAAACTGCAGCCTTTCATTGGTGTATTCATAAATAACAAGGATGTCTCTGTCCTGCAGTCAGTGTTTGCACATTGCACTTCAGTTTAATAATGTTGATGTTATGTGTTTTAAGTTCATCCATTCTTTGGCCGAGAGCTGTGTGCATAAAATTCTGAGCATTGCCTTTGTATTAATGTTCACATTAAATTTATTTACCCTTCTAGTAAGATAGATATTTAGTTAATGTAGTGACTTGATGTGTAAGTCTGTAAATGCTGTGTCTAGTGTGCATGAAAGGGAGCTGAACTGCAGTGAGGATGCTGTTGGGAATTTGTTTTATGAAAATGCCATCACTGTTGTTAGGGTTCAGTCACGTTAACGGAACAAAAAGTTAAATAAAACAAAGTTTCACAGGCAAAGGTCTGCTCCAAACTAAGCTTTTTTATTGTTGGTCAATGCAGCAAATATTATGCAAGACATGGACTGAATCAGACATGTAAGTCTTTTAAATGAAATGTTGATTAAATTATGCAGATTTGTGTTTCCATTATGCAGCTGAGCTGACGACTGAATAAATGCGTTATTTAAGATGTGATTCTCCGACCGCAGCTCTGGACTTTAATCCGGTGTCAGTTTATCTCTAGCCAGTACTGTTGCAAACATCAGTTTGACCGTAAAGTTTGCATGAAGTGGAAGTTGCTACATTACTGTGATACTGAAACGTCTATTTAACTGGCAAAATGTAGTGTGAGACTTGATTTGATCTATCAGCTGTTGATTGGATTGTGACAGTGACATATATTCTAACCAGAATGTCATAACTGCAAGATGACTAAATAAATAGATGAATGGATGAATGGATAAATCATTCACAAAAAGACCAGTAGCATTAAAATTAAAAGTTTTGTATCTCTGTACAAAATATTAATTTAAAGAAGTTTGTGCATGTATCGACCATCCAGGGTTTTATAGCTCATATAATATAATACACTGAGAATATGGAAAAAATCTGAGCTAAAATATGTAATTTGGTGCAGATGCTAATAGGGATGCACCGAAATGAAAATCCTTGGCAGAAGCCGAAAACAATTTAACATTGGGCTAAAGGCTGTGAATTTTGCCATTTTTTTTCCACCATTGCATGAATTAAATAACCAAAATGTGCTTTTTTACAGTTTTGTCTTGCTTTTCAAAAAATAAATAAAATTAATTATAAAACAACAATTTAAAAATATTTACTTAACGCTGAACATTTTTAACATTCTAGCAGACATTATGGCCTACCAACAAACCACAATTTAACTTCAAATGAATAAGTTCTAAGTTATAAAATAATATTCTTTGGCCATTTTTAAGATCCCCTTCTTGAATCAGGCATGTGTTTTTAATGGACAAATAAATGCAGCCTTGCTGAGCAAAGGAGAATGTTCGAATAAATGTATTAATAGAGCTGTTAGAATGATTGTTATCATTGCTTTTGTCTTACTTTTGTATTTTACTTTACAGAACAACAGTAAAATGACAATACTAACATTTATGAATGTTGACTTTTATTTTGGCGCGAGAAGATCTCAGTACTACTTTTTGCTGACAGCAGCAGATTTATGAATGATTGTCATCAGGCAGATTTTCCTCACGCTTTGGACTTTGAACCCTGGCTAAGGAGCTGCTGCAGCGCTGTCAGAATAAATCCAATCAGTGCGTGTATTACACTACATAATGTTCTGTAGTTTATTTACTAATGGTTTAAGGCCATTTTGCAAAAGTGCTTTTGTTTTGCTATTTTCAGCTGAATAATTTCAGTTGCCAAACATTGGGTGCATCCCCAGATGCTAATATTTATATGGCAAGATAAAAGTCTAATGCTTGTAATGTAAATGAGTAAGATTTTTAAAACAGGATAGCAGATACTTAGATAAAAAATGTGGACATTTGTACAAATATACTTCATAAAGTTTTTACTCAATGAAATGCACATTTTCTCAAAGCCTACTTAATTGAATTGTGACTAAGCAGAGAAGTGACAAACTGATTATGACAGATCTCCTGATAATACTTTAGGTAATCAGGATCAGTAATCGTATCATCTGATTACTCTGTGGAGATGCTCTCACCAACTTTATTTTTAGCGCAATTGTACATCACTAATGTTAATACTCTAGATCAGTCATTCCCAAAGGCGGGGTCCCGACCCACAAGTGGGTCGCGGGAGATTTTGTATGGGTCGCCAAGTCGAGCACTCTTTTTCAGTGCGCTATATACTCTTGATTAAAATTTATATGTGTAGTTCACCTATTAGCCGAACGAGGGAGCTCGTCGTTTTCTTCTTCTTCTGCTTTCTTTTTTTGTTGTTGTTCTTTAGCCGCGCTCTGCATCGCCTGTTTCACACATACTCCGTCTGCATTGCGTATGCGTTGCGTATTTTTTTTCGCACCCATGTTATTGGAGCGTTCACACTGCACGCGGTTGCTGTCCAGCAGTGCGTCCCAGAAGCAGTGCGTTTGCAGCAGAGCAGCGATCATTTCGGCAGAGTCTATTTTTTTTGCTGTGCTGCAAGCGCTGAATTAAAGTGACAGCGCATTGTTCGCTGTAAAAATGAACATGGATTGGGATTGACACGAAAATGTCCCATAAATGCATATAAATGAAATCCACTTTTTCACAGTCAACACGTGGCTTTTTGGCTAGGTTTAAAATAAGGAAAAATGCAGTTTTAAAGAAAAAGGGAACATAATACGTGCACTTGTCCAGGTAGAAAAGTTCTTTAAAAGGATTGTTTTTAATAAAGATTTAATGCGAAAGAAAAGCATGAGAGCCGACTGTTTCTGTCTGTGGTAAGTTTTAATTAAAATATTTTTTGATAGCCCAATTTTTAATTAAAAAAAGGAAGCTATAGCCTCCCTATGTTGTGTTTAAATGTGTTGCAACTTGCTTGAGCAACTTAATATACAAATCTAGAAGTCAAGTGCATTGAATAATACGTTGTTTTTATTGAGTTTAAACGTGAATATGTCTGTTATTGTATTACTGTACTGTGATAAAAGAGGATCACAATGCTGAAAAAGCACTTTTTGATTTGATATCAAAATAACGGATAAATATTGTGTTTGTGGTAAACAACATTTTCTGCAAATCTGCAGTTTACTTAAATAAAAAAAATGTGCTTTGTCAAATATCTGTATCTCTTTTAAATAGTTAAGTGGAAGCATGACCTTAAAAATGGTCATACATATTTTGTTAATGCATAAATTCTCTTCGTGATATATGAACTATATGGGCCTAATGTTTATTGGGTCACAAGGATTTATCGACTTTAAAATGTGGGTCCCCAGAAAAAAAGTTTGGGAAACACTGCTCTAGACGTGTGCTGAGAATGCACTCTTAACCTAATGATTTAATTTTGGTGTGCGACTTGACTTTGATTTTAACATTATATTTTCAAGGTCTGAAATGTGCTTGAATTGTAAATACCTTCCTTGAACATGCTTTTTTTGTCCTGTGTGGTTTAAAAAATGCCATAGAAGAACAATTTTGGTTCCACAAAGAACCATTCAGTTAAAGGTTCTTTAAAAGAACCATCTCTTTCTTAACTTTTTATAATCAGAAGAACCTTTCGTGAAACGGAAAGGTTTTTGAGATGTTAAAGGTTCTTTATGAAACCATTTAGACAAACCTCTATGGCATCATGAAGCACCTTTATATTTAAGTGTGTAGTAAGACAAGCGTGCAGAATACTGAAGACCGAGGCAGCGTGTTTAGTGCAAACTGTATGATCTTCAGTTCAACCCCTGATCATTTACTTCAGACTGATGTTTACTTTGAAATGGATTGATGTGTTGGAATCCACACAAGAACACTCATGATGGGACTCAAACCAGTCCTGTTATTTTCGTAGTAACTTATTTTTCACTTAAGTGATTTACATGGTAGTTTATTGAATAAAAACAGTTAGAAGAAAAGAT
Organism: Garra rufa; assembly: GCF_049309525.1. Lineage (NCBI taxonomy): Eukaryota > Metazoa > Chordata > Actinopteri > Cypriniformes > Cyprinidae > Garra > Garra rufa. The sequence continues at coordinate 44,369,327 of NC_133369.1, forward strand.
TTGAGAATGTTTCTGTATGTCCTGCTTAGGGATGGCTCGATACCACAATTTTGACTTCGGTACGATACTAGGATCTAATACCTTGGTATCGATACCAAATCGATACCATAGGTATAAAAAAAAAAAAAAAAAAAAAGGAAACAGGTAAATATAGGTGAATTGAAAACTCTATGAACAACTGTGCAAAGAAATTGTTACAAAAAAATTATAAAAAACAAACAAACAAAACTGAAGAGATCTAATTAAAATAAAGTAATCTCTTAATATATGTGACCCTGGACCACAAAACCTGTCTTAAGTTGCTGGGGTATATTTGTAGCATTAGCCAAAAATACATTTTATGGGTCAAAATTATTTAATTTTTTTTTATGCCAAAAATCGTTAGGAAATTAAGTAAAGATCATGTTCCATGAAGATTTTTTGTAAAATTCCTACTATAAAATATATCAAAATGTATTTTTTTATTAGTAATATACATTATTAAGAACTTAATTTGGAGAACTTTAAATGTGATTTTCTCAGTATTTAGATTTTTTTGCACCCTCAGATTCCAGATTTTCAAATAGATGTATCTCGGCCAAATATTGTCCTATCCTAACAAACCATACATCAATAGAAAGCTTATTTATTCAGCTTTCATGTGATATATACACCTCAGTTTTGTAAAATGTAAGCTTATGACTGGTTTTGTGGTCCAGGGTCACATATTTTCAGTCTTTATCACAAAGAAAATGTGAATGCAACCAGAATGCAACAACAACAACAAAAAACCCAACAGAGTAGAGGATACAGGTTGGATTGTTATTTTGGGACTGAATAAAATGGGTTCACATATACATGTCTTTATTTTTTTGCTAGCTCCTTTGACCGCTGCAGAGCGCGTTTCATCTATGTCATCCATTGCCGTTTGTCTGTTATCACGCCTGCCGGTTTTACGCCGGTTTTACGCCAGTTTGCGGAACACTGCCGCATAGTGGTGAAAATCGGAACAGCGGATGAAATACCGAACTGAGCAAACTTTTGATATTGTACCGTTTAAAAAAAATAAATACCGGTATTTTCACAGTACCGGTATACCGCACATCCTAGATAGACACCAGGCAGATGCTGATTTGCTTGTCTCACTTGCACAAAAACAGATTCAGTATTCCACAAAAACTTAAATATGTCGAAGACCAGAAACATACTTTATGGATTTAATCTTACTTCATTTATCAGTAGGGCCAGTTCACCATTGTTCTAAACCTGCTTTTAAGCCCAGGTGAAGGCATGTTTTGCACTTGTAGTTACCTGCTTTTTACATGGGGTTAGGCAGTCTTGCTCAAGGCTAGCAGCATTAGGGATAGTTCACCAAAAAAGGAAAATTTTGTCATTATTTACTCACCCTCAAATAAATAATGTATGCAAACCTGAGTTTTATCCTCTGTTGAACACGAAATAAGATATTTTGGAAAATGTTGGTAAGCAAGAATCGAAGAATGGAAGTTGGTTTGGAAGAAAATACTATGGAAGTCAATGGCTACTATAAACTGTTAGCAACATTCTTTAGAATATCTTCTTTTATGTTCAGTGGAGTAAAGAAACTGAGGGTAAGTAAATGATGACAGAGTTTGTTTTTCGGGGGAAAATTGTCGCTTTAATTCTGCAGAGTGAAATATTAAAGTCTTTTTTAAGCTTTTTTTTTTTAAGCTTTGCACAGTTTGCAGGCTTTCAGTAAATTTGGCCCTCAGTGTTTTATAGTTGATTTGAAGTGTTTTTATTCTTTAACTTCTTGAGTCTTTGAAAGTTTATTAATATTGACATTTGGGCTTTCTCAATTGAGATTTTATTTTGTACTGTCTGAAATCCTGGGTTGTTTATTTGATGATTGGATGAGCTTTTAAACAGACAGGACTTTGCATTATGTGGCCTAAAATGATTTTTATTTATTTTTTTCCAAAAGTACATCTTGTAATTATAGCTTTCTTCTCGCCCTTGAAAAGACCTATTTGCCAGTGCTTGAAAGTGTTGGAAATGTGCTTGAATGTCACTCTGTACGAACCCAGCCTAAAATGTCAATTCCATATAATGTCGTTTACTTGCCCTCGTGTTGTTTGGATCCCTGTGAATTTCTTACTGCTTTGTTCAAAAACATGTTACACATGTGACACTGTCTAAAATTAAAGTGTATTAAATATGGAATTGGTATATTTTTTCATAATACACCACTTTGTGAGTAGAAAAGTAGTTTGTGTTTGTGTTAGATCTTGGTTTGTGTTGGATTTGTCTAAGGGATTGTATTTATTTATGACACATGATTTAGGCACATTTGAAAATCCATTTTTGTATTTCTGAAAGCCTGTGGTGGACAAACAACCCTTTTTATTTGCATTTTCTGTTTGTTTAAAAGTGGAGTTTGTAGATTTCTTTGTTGTTGTTTTTTTTGCTTAACTGTTAGTTTTGGCACCAATTAGCTAAAAATTAACCAATTATATTCTTAACCAACTATTAGTTTTGTGACATTTCACTGAATGTGCTCAGTGTGACTAGGCATCTACTGCCAGTATTTTTGTTTTTGTGCTAAATTGTGTGGGAAAGTGGCATGTATTTACTAACTCAGGATTATATTTTAGTTAATTACAGGCCCTACAAGGGCTACCAATTTCACATGATAATCTAGCTCAAATAGTTGTATTTTAAACACTTAATTAGTCATGCCCTTGACCTATAAGTGATGCACATAACAAGGAATTCTCTGACCGTCAAAACTGTGAAAAATGACACAGCAGTCAAAGACATCAGTCATATTAATATAGCAACAACTAGAAAACAGGGCAGACAGAATACATCATTTTGTTGTGTCTGAACAGGACTCTAAGAAAAATTTTGCCATACTACTACTTTCTCCTTCTTCTGTTTAAAGACCATTTGCATACTTGGTGCATATCATCACCTAATTGGTGGTTGTGCAATCATTTTTCTTTGTTTAATCTTCAATCCTTTAGAATAAGAATAGTTTGTTTGCTTACTTACTCTTAAACATACCTAGGTATGTCACATAACCTGCTTTCTGGAATACCCCCCAGGTATGATTTGACTCATTGCTGTCGTCAGATCTTGCTATTAATAAAAAGGCAAATACGAACAAGCATAAAATAAACACAAATCCAAATCCAAACACCTTATCTCGGAAATAAGCCACATAGCAGAATATCACGACCTGCACCTTTCTAAATGTATTAACTTTTAATCTTAACTTTCCATTACTGAGTTAATCCTAAACAACAAGCCCAACGATAGGGGTGTGCGAAATAAGGGGTGAGAGAAAAAAAATCCATTCTGTGATGCATTGCGAATCTCTCTTTAAGGATTCTGAATCGATGCTAAATATTTCAGAATCGATTCTGAGCTTTTTTTTTTTTTTTTCCGCATATGGCATGTGTGCGCACTAGAGACGGTTTAAAACACCTGAGAGTGAGTAAATGATGCTATAAAAATAAAACACCATGACAGAATGGACAGTTTTCGTTTTTGGGTGAACTATTCTTTTAATGTTAATAAAAAAAACAAAAACACAAATAGGAAAATCTCTCGTTGCTCTTGACTGAAGAACCTTAACACAGTTGCTTTAAAAAGAACCAATGTACAATTGATGTAAATAGTGTTTCACTTTTTATATTAGTTAGTTCAGTTTCTTGAATGCTACTGCTACGCCTACTGTACCTGAAAAATAAAGCTCTGTTTGTTTTATTTGTATTATGTTCATTTGTAATGCAATCTTTGCTCCTATTTTTAAATAACAAAGATAACATAATGACACAGATTTTTATCGTTGCTCACTTTGGCGTAAATATCTGCGATTCTTTTATTTCATGCTGTTACCTTGAAAGACTGTGGAAATTAGGGCTGCACAATTAATCGAAGGCGATTGTCGTGCGCATTTTGTCAATAAAGCCAGTTCTGTGATTAGCTGTAAATCTCCAGCACCTGTTTTGAGATGGAGCAGCATGTAGTGCACAGAGCCGTAGTTCACTTAGAAGATATGCCTAATCGCGTTCATAATCGAAATCGATTTAATCGCACGATTATGCAATCGAAAAGAAATCATTTGCGATTCATCTGCCCTTCTCTGTGAACTACGGCGCTGTGCAAAAATGGTGCTACATCTCAAAGCACTTGAAAATACCACCTTAAATAATATTTTTACTCCAAACTTACTTCATCAGTCGAGTGTTTGAAATGAATCCTTCTGTGAAATGTTGTGGCTTCTTACACATAATAACGCACAGAACATAGTTCATAGTATTCTAAGCAATGATGAAGGCATTGCAGTATAAATATACTTTATCATAATGAAAATTATAGTAATACGAACTTCCGTAAACAATATGTTATGATAACGTCGTGATATTTCTGAAAAATATGATATTTATGCCATATCGCCCACCCCTACCCAATGATGCTAAAACAATGCGCTTATGAGTAGACATGGCAAACCTTTAAGAGGTCATTCTGCAAAGCAGCCTTCAAACATAAACAAAACACGATCCCTCAGTTGATGCTGGTTTAGTTAGAATCACCAAATATGACATAAGTTATTGATCACTGTAATATTACTTTGGTCAAAAAAAAAAAACTGATTACAATGGTGTGAACTGGTGTGGTATGGTATGTTTCATACGCATAAAACTTTAATTTTTGGGGATTCACTCCTGTACTTAAATCAGGTTGTCACTCCTGAAACTTTACAGTGTGTTTGTGGCCTATGAAAACTAAAAAAAATGACATCTGTAATCCAGTGTGTTCATCTCCCACATTAATGTAATGTGTTAGCGATTTGGTTGATTTTTAGGCCAATATTCCTTCCAGTGCATTTCGCACTCTGAAGATAGAAGGTTAGTTAGAGTAATGCATTGTGGGATACCATATTCCATGGAGCGTATCCTGGTTGCATGTTGGTTTGGCCTTCATTCTGTTTGTGTTGAAACAGTCAGTCTCCTTGTGTTGTGAAATCGTGTTATAGTTTGACACAGTGTTGTACCATTCCAGTCTCTGGCTGAGATTTACAGACAGAAACGGAGACCATAGATAAGGTCCATTTAGGATTAAGTGCCTCAAAGTCATTAAGAACATTCATAAGAACTGTGGCAGACTCTTCAGTTTATTTGGATTTGTGTGAATGGATGTATTCGGTAGGGAAAATGTTGGTTCAATCAGTCATTCTAATGTTAATAAGCACCATTATGTTGAGTAGCTTTTCATTGCTTAAAGATGGATGTCATGAGGGTTTGTAAATCTATGCCACAAAAGCCTCACTTCTATAATTTACAACCTCATCAACAATTTGGTAAAGCTCTCCTGACATCATCACATAAGTACTCTGCTGCTGTGGGGCGTCTCATTATAAATAGATCTCTATTAGGATTTGTGTTGGTGTTGGATTGGTTGGACAGAATTGCTCAGTAGGGATGGTACCCATGAGTATTCAACAGTGATGATTAATCAAGAAAATGATGATTATGCCAATGATCATGCAAATGCCATTTATTGATTTTTCTCATAGCGGTGTTATTTTTTCATTGTGTTTTTACATTCTTGTCACAGCTTCAAAAACATGCAGTGATGTCTGGAAACACTTGACAGTAGATGTGTACAGTCGTGGCCAAAAGTTTTGAGAATGACACAAATATTAGTTTTCACAAGGTTTGCTGCTAAACTGCTTTTAGATCTTTGTTTCAGTTGTTTCTGTGATGTACTGAAATATAATTACAAGCTCTTCATACGTTTCAAAGGCTTTTATCGACAATTACATGACATTTATGCAAAGAGTCAGTATTTGCAGTGTTGGCCCTTCTTTTTCAGGACCTCTGCAATTGGACTGGACATGCTCTCAATCAACTTCTGGGCCAAATCCTGACTGATAGCAACCCATTCTTTCATAATCACTTCTTGGAGTTTGTCAGAATTAGTGGGTTTTTGTTTGTCCACCCGCCTCTTGAGGATTGACCACAAGTTTTAAGATCTGGGGAGTTTCCAGGCCATGGACCCAAAATGTCAACGTTTTGGTCCCCGAGCCACTTAGTTATCACTTTTGCCTTATGGCACGGTGCTCCATCGTGCTGGAAAATGCATTGTTCTTCACCAAACTGTTGTTGGATTGTTGGAAGAAGTTGCTGTTGGAGGGTGTTTTGGTACCATTCTTTATTCATGGCTGTGTTTTTGGGCAAAATTGTGAGTGAGCCCACTCCCTTGGATGAGAAGCAACCCCACACATGAATGGTCTCAGGATGCTTTACTGTTGGCATGACACAGGACTGATGGTAGCGCTCACCTTTTCTTCTCCGGACAAGCCTTTTTCCAGATGCCCCAAACAATCGGAAAGAGGCTTCATCGGAGAATATGACTTTGCCCCAGTCCTCAGCGGTCCATTCTCCATACTTTTTGCAGAAGATCAATCTGTCCCTGATGGGTTTTTTGGAGAGAAGTGGCTTCTTTGCTGCCCTTCTTGACACCAGGCCATCTTCCAAAAGTCTTGGCCTCACTGTGTGTTCAGATGCGCTCACACCTGCCTGCTGCCATTCCTGAGCAAGCTCTGCACTGGTGGCACTCCGATCCCGCAGCTCAATCCTCTTTAGGAGACCATCCTGGCGCTTGCTGGACTTTCTTGGACGCCCTGAAGCCTTCTTAATAAGAATTGAACCTTATTGAAGTTCTTGATGATCCTATAAATAGTTGATTTAGGTGCAATCTTAGTAGCCACAATATGTAGCCACGATGATGGCTGCACGCGTTTCTTTGCAGGTCACCATGGTTAACAATGGAGGAACAATGATTTCAAGCATCACCCTCCTTTTAACATGTCAAGTCTGCCATTCTAACCCAATCAGCCTGACATAATGATCTCCAGCCTTGTGCTCGTCAACATTCTCACCTGAGTTAACAAGACGATTACTGAAATGATCTCAGCAGGTCCTTTAATGACAGCAATGAAATGCAGTGGAAAGTTTTTTTTTCGGGATTAAGTTAATTTTCATGGCAAAGAAGGACTATGCAATTCATCTGATCACTCTTCATAACATTCTGGAGTATATGCAAATTGCTATTATAAAAACTTAAGCAGTGACTTTTCCAATTTCCAATATTTATGTAATTCTCAACTTTTGGCCACGACTGTATGTATAGTTAGGTGCAGGGTGTAATTTCATGTCATGCATGAATTCTGTGATTTCTGTGTTTAGTTGCCTGTGTGTTATCACAGTAAGTAAAGATTGCTTTCACACTGTCAGTTAAGCAGTGTCAAGGGTAACGCATTACAAGTTATGAAATCAGATTACTTTGTTCAGTTACTTTGTTCAAGTAAGTAGTATAATTTAATTTACAAGAAATTATCTTGAATTGCTTGCTTAAAAAAATAATGGCAGTTACTTCATTTTCCCATTTATTTCTGCATTTTTTTATTTCCTATCCCCATGTTGAGCGAAATCAGGAGGAAATGCAGACAGTGTTGGGGGTAACAAATTACAAGTAATGCAAGTTACATAATAATATTACTTTTTCCAAGTAACTAGTAAAGTAACGCATTACTTTTTAATTGGCAACAAAATAACTGCTACTTTTTCCCCCATTTATTGATTGAAAGCTCTCCTGTCCCCATGTTGAGAGAAATTGTAAGATGTTACTTTAGTTCTAGAATAAATGTGAACATGCATTAATTCAACTCATTCACTAAAAAACAGATCCAGTATTCTTCAAAATGAATAAAAACGGTGAAATTCAACACAAACCTGCAATAATTAAACATGTTAAATAATACAAATATCCTTTATGTATTTAACCCCATTTTATTAACCGATGTCTTTGCTGCCGACCTTCGATGATCCAATTCATCCATACTAATAAACAAAAATTACTCAAGATGCTTTTGGTGTAAAAAGGCTTTTGCCAAAAATAGAACTTTTTATATTAAAAACAAACAAGCAAGCCCTGCCCAGATTTAAAAAGTAATGTAACGCAGTACTTTCCATAAAACGTAATTAGTTACTTTTTTAGGGAGTAACTCAATATTGTAACACATTACTTTTAAAAGTACCGTATTTTCCGCACTATAAGGCGTGCCTAAGAGCCTTAAATTTTCTAAAAAATTGGCTGTGCGCCTAAAAATCCGGTGCACATTTTGACTGACTGTCACACCATTACAGGAACGTAATACGTACAGTACGTACGCTGGCAGCGATAAACCAATCAGAGAACATTACGTAATACGTACAGTACGTACACTTAACAACATTTGTTTGTTAGACAGACTCCAACAATGATGAGCGAGAACCTTGCATGTTTGATGGCGAAATTGCCCAGCTGTTGAATTCAGACACAGAAGATGAGGACTTTGATGGATTTGTGGGAGAAGATTGATTAAAAAATAATGTGAGTGTTTTATTAAATAGTAGAATAAAGTTCAACTAAACTCACTGTTTTGCTTCCGTTACGTTTTTGTAGACCGTATGTTTTAGCATGCGCCTTATAATCCGGTGCGCCTTATGGTGCAGAAAATACGGTAACTTTATGCAGCTTTATGTATTTAATCCTGTTTTATTAACCAATGTCTTTGCTGCTGACCTTCAGTCAAATTAAAAACAAACAAGCAGGCCCAGGTCAAAAAAAGTAGCACAGAAGTAGTCAAAAAAAGCAACAGACACAAGTAGTTACTATTTTTGTGGAGAAATGCAGTATTGTAATGTGTTAGATTTAAAAGCAACTTTCCCAACACTGCTTACACGTTCTGATAAGAACATGCAGTGTAACATAGTTCAATTGTGCATTTTTGTCATTATTTGTTGATGAATTCAAGTCGTAATATTGCTTTTATGCTGTGTTTTTATGCTGTTTATCCATTTAATCTCTTACAGGATGCATTTGGTTAACTAACCAGTTACAAAGCTCTTCGGTTTATCAGAGTTCTTACGTTATTTAGCTTCAGTTCATGCAACTTAAAAGGAGGAAAAAGTTTAGATTCAGATGCAATAAAATAAAATAACAAAGGGGTGATTCTACGAACAGAGAGCTACTATATTTGCAGACGGTGAAAGGAAATTTTAGAAATCACACTACAGCCAGTATGAACTGTAATGTATAAGAGTGCATTTGAGTAAAGGCTTCATTAATGTCAGTGGACTCCACCCTTTAGAGCTAACTGTTTGCACTTTATCATAAAGTTGTCGGACTTTTCTAACTGCTCAGCTTTAAGCTCTTACACGCAGTAAATTACATGGGCTGAACCTCTTTAGAGTGACTAGTACCAGACTGTTCTCATGTTCACACTGACTCTTTATTTAAATAATCAAATCTGCTAAGGGGCAATGTAACAAATCTTGTAAAACTGTATCATCATTATCAGAAAATTAAATGTTTTATTAAACTCTGATGCTTAGTTTGTGCACTAGATTTTCCGTCATATGTCATACACATTCCTGTTTGGCATTTATTATCATTAGCATGCAGGGTGGAGTATTTCACTTTGTTCCCAGATCATTCCAATTTAACTTCAAGTGAAGAACAATCTTGTAATCACTTGTGTATTAGATACAGACCGCATGGTGAAGCCGTTCAGGCCGCTGTTTTCAAGCATCCTGTTGGATGTGTTTTCCAGGAAATGTAAATACTACTGCGTATTGTGCACTTTACTTTTTTGACAGACATCAATATCATGATATTCAAATTAGATGGATTTGAAAACGGATGGTTGACAATGTAATAATTGTTCATTTCTTAGCCAGCAAGTATTCAGTCAAATGATTGATGCCTATAAGTGTGTTATGAACTTTGCGTTAATTTTTTTTGGGAAAACGATGTTTGGTTTTTGGGTAATTATAAAATGACATTAGAAATGCTATTTGCAAAGTTTGTTATACTAATTTGAAGTTTATTTCATGGCTTAAATATATATATATATATATATATATATATATATATACATATATATACATACACACACGTTTTTATTTTATTTATTTTTTTTGTTAGAAGACAAATATTTTTCATATATTTAAAACTTTGAAAATGCAGATCCTGTTGTGAATAATAATGAAAAATGACTGTTTAAAACAGTAGTTCCATTGTTACCACAGAATTTGGCTCTTTCATAACATTTTCTTAATTTGTTGGTTGATGTCAAATGCTACTCTGTGTATGAGACTTGAGGCTCGGGACGCACCAAGCCGTCAGTCTCCTTTTGAATGACTAATTTATGTGATCCTGGACCAAAAAATTGTCATAAGGGTCAATTTTTCAAAATTGAGATTTATACATCCTCTGAAAGCTGAATAAATACGCTTTCAATGATGTATGGTTTGTTAAGATAAGACAGTATTAGAAAAATTTGGAATCTTAAGGGTTCAAAAAAAATCTAAATACCTTTAAAGTTGTCCAAAGGAAGTTCTTGGCAATGCATATTACTAATCAGAAATGATGTTTTGATTTATTTACTGTAGAATATTTACCAAAACATCTTCATGGAACATGGTCTTTACCTAATATCCTAATGATTTTTGGCATAAAAGAAAAATTGATTGTGACCTATTATTTTAGGCTATTTCTACACATGGGTCGCAGGGTCGCATGTACTATTGATAGCTGTTGATATAAATGGCTAATTCTTCTCAAGCAGGTGTAGAATGCACATGCAAGTTTGTAGTCGGCTGTAGTCTGTGCGCTGTGTTCAAGTACATCTTCGTGGTCCAGACTGTACCGAGGCAATAACACCGTTGGCTTAAATCCATAATTTTGATGTAACTGTCAGTCATTTAGCATTTCTTTTGTAAAATGGTTGTCAAATATTAAAGGGGACATTGGATGAAATGTTCACTTTAACTTTTTTTTTTTTTTTTTTTTTTTTTACATTTAGTTGGGTTTCTGGCATGTCTGGCAGTTCAGAAAAGCTGAAAAGAAAACATGCAGCCAGTTCATTATGAGCTGTCTGAGTCTGAAACTGTTATCCAGCGACCTGTTTCAATTTGCAGCTGGTTTCTACTTAGCTACATAGCTAGCCATTTGAATAAGACCAGGGTGAGCAGTAGCTTATTATGCACTTAAACAAGTTCTTGTGAACAGAGCTGTTTCTGACCAAGTAAAAAAGGTGTTGATTTATATGATCATTGAGAAATTTTAAGCAAAGTACGTTACAGACATTTCAAGGCAACCCTAAAGAATCATAGCAACTTGTGAAAAATGGGCATCTGATGTCCCCTTTAAACACACAGTAAGCCCAGAGCATCTGGAAGAGTTGTGTTCATTTACACTGATCCGCTGTAATCACTTTAATATTAGGCTTTTTGCTTTTCAGAGACTATGAATCAGACTCAAAGCAACAGCTACTAAATCTCACACTCATGGTTTTTAATCAAATTACTGTTTCTGTAAAGAAAACAGCTTTGCTTTGTCAGTCCAGCTTGCTTAGTAATAATATCCAATCCTAAAATTTTATCTATTCTACTAAAATTTCTAACGCTAATTTCTGGTTTATTTCAGTGTAGTTTATCAGCAGCTAAATGGCTTGCAGGGATGTGCCAGTTGAACTGTTGTCAAGTTGGTGAAAGAGTTTTGTTTGAGGCACTTAATTGGAAGTAAAAGAGATTTCTACAAGCAGAACTGTAGATTCTAGATCATTCTAGGTGTATATCACCCATATCAGGGTTCAACGCTAAGGATTTTTTCTACTTGCCCGGTCGGGGTAGTGGTTCAGATTTTTGCTTGCCCTGCCAAAAATTTCACTGGCCCAACCAAAAAATAAAATAAAAAAATTAATAGTTATTTCTTAGCCACATTTTAAATAATGTGTCAAAAGCTAAATATAACTGTATATTTCCTTAAATACAGTTGACAATTTAAAAAAATTATAATTGTGATGTAACTAAATTTATGCACAACAGTATGTCCAGGTTGATGGTCCCAGATCAGCAGTTAACCATACATAAATGGAGGACTCCTATTAAAGGAATGTTGTTGCAAAGAAGAAAATTAAACAATATTAGTAAACAGAGTGTTATTAAGCAGAATTTATGTTAAAAGTTTTGTTTTTACCTTTTCATACGCCCACCATTTAATTAGGCTCAGAGGTGCCATGAGTGCAATCAAATTCATAAATTAATATTATAAAATTTTGAATACAGAGATCTGCCAGCAGGTGGCGGCAAGAGACTGATTTAATTACTGAATCATATTATTCATTTGATTCATTCGAACAGATGGTTCATTCGGGAATAAAGCAAGTGACTCTTAAAGAATGGGAAATTGAATCATTTCACTAGATTCGTTTAAAAATGCACATTCATTTATAAACGAAACTCTGCTGTGTTTGAATGGAGATGCGCAGCGGCTCAGTTGTGACTTGTTTCAGACTACTTTTGACAAAGAAACAGAGCAAAATCAGGCAATGTAAGTCACTTAATAACTTCTTGTTTATTTAACTGTTGTATTAAATCAGTACCTCATTTACAAACTCCCACAAAAAAATATTAAAAGTTGTCACTCATCTTAGTTTGCGATATCACAAAGCTCTATTATAATCAACGGCACTCTCTATTACTTACTGCACAATCAGTCTCTTATTTACACCCTCTCTACACTTAGTTTATGACAAGATTCATGATATGTCCGCGATACATTACTCTACGTTGCAAAAACGTGTAGAAACCTTTGAAGCTCCCCTGAGCGCAAACACAAATATGCTGATGGGGTCAGTCGCACATGGTGCTCCTAAATATTTTTTTCACAGTCGCACGTAGTCATTTTTAGTCGCAAATGCGAGTTAGAAACAGACGTTTTCTTTTTAGCTTCATAATTTGATGTTGCCATCTCTTCGCTGCACTGGTTGATACCAGGTTATGGAAAAAAACAGTGCTTACAACATCCAATCAGATAAGAGGAACCGAAAAGCAATATGGTGTTCACGACATCCGAACCCGATCGGGACAGTGATGATCCTGTCTACTGTCCCAAGTGTCTCGCACGCTGGCCCCGGGCCATCGGGCAGTCCTTATTGTCGAGCCCTGCATATGCTTTGATGCATAAGTGGCAAGTTTATCTCGTCATCTCAAGTGTGATTGTTTCTCAGAAGTTGTGAAATGATGAGACATTTGTGCTCATATAACTACAGCATAGGTTCTCCGTTTACCATCTTAGTCTTATTTCATCAGCTGTCTGTCTGCACAATATCTTAGTTGAAATTTGAGTAAGCTTTTTGCATTGTTGCAGTCTAAATCTTTTCCTGTTTTCTTTTCATTCTTTGTGCAGCGGATGCCAGTCACAGGCTGAATCTCTTCTACCTCGCAAATGATGTCATTCAAAACTGCAAAAGGAAGAACGCTATCATTTACCGAACCACCTTCGCTGAAGTGCTGCCAGACGCCGCCCTGCTGGTCAAGTTAGTAAATCACATGCCCGTGTAGGAGTGTGATTAGTACTGAAGCAGTGACCTCCTGTGCTGACTCTCTGTGTGTTTGTAGGGACGCTAAAGTGTGTAAGTCAGTGGACAGGATCTTCACTATTTGGCAAGAGAGGAATGTTTATCCTGAGGAGCTGATCACTGAGCTGAAGGCCAATCTGCTGAAGAAAGAGAAAGAAAAAGAAAAAGAGAAGGAAAAGGAAAAAGAGAAGGAGAAAGTGAAAGAGCAACAGCCTTCTCCTGGTCAGTTTCTGAGATCTGCACTTACAGTTTCAATGCTGAAGTCTAATACAGACATTTTTAAACTTCATAATAGAGTTTTGTAAATTTTAGCTCTTGTATTGTTTGCCATGTGTAACGGAGTCCAGCTAGTAAGTGCTGGGCAGGTAAACCTCACTCCCCTGATTTCAAAGGCTGAATGTTAATGACAAATGCATAACTTCTAAAAAATAATGTGACCATGTGTTTTCTTTTTCCCTTTCTGCAGCTCCAGTCAACCCCAAAACTGCTCTGAAGTCTAAAATTGTGGCGGAGTTCGTAGTAAGTCATGATCTGTCTTTAGGTTTAGACTTTTCCCCTATTATTATTGTTATTATGCTAATAATGTATTGTTCTTTTCATCAGCCGCATGAATTTGTAGAGCGGTTAATGTCTTACAAGAACTCTCTGGATGAGAGTGATTTAAGAGAGAAGCAGTTAGCTGCTCTCAGAGTGGATGTCTGCAGCACTGAGGCCCTCAAAAGGTTAAAAGGTAACAAAATTGACCAAAAACAGCACTATATAACTGCTTGGAAAAGCTTTTCATACTCTTTCAATTTACACCCATAGATAAAGCAGGAGGGAATAAGTTCTCAAAGGACTTTGAGGAGGGAAGCACAAAGCTGCAGGAATTTGTGACGTTCCTGGAGGGCCAAATAAAAGCAGGTCCTCCGCTGCTGGAGGCACTGGGAAATGCAGACATCTTTTACGAGATGCAATACAAAGAGGTCAAAATTGTTGCCAATGTGAGTGGACTCTGATACCTTGATGATAGATTTATTCACTTTTGCTAACAAGATTTGTGAACATGCTTTCGTAAATGGAACTGATTAATCTTGAAATTACTCTTGAAAATATCTTCTCTGAGGTTCTCTGACTTCTTTACATCAGCCAATTAGGCATGGATATTGGCCTTTTGATCTACCATTAATTTTGTGCTTCTGTCAAACCTCTCACTGCTTCCCGTAGGCATATAAAGCTTTCGCCAACCGTGTCAGTAGTCTGAAGCGTAAGCTGGATGCTCTGAAGGCCACATTGCCCAGTCTGGATGACTCTCCCATACCATCGCCCGCTGAGGACGCCCCGTCCCCCACCGGCTCAGAGTCGCCCTTCCATGGCATGAGTTCCAAGAGCGGTTCAGGTAGTGGGGATGGAAACGGAGTGAGAGGTTTGGAGCAGCAGAAGGACAACAGAGACATAGAGGACATGGACATGTCCGAGGAAGAGGAAACAACAGCAAATGCTGGAATCGTTGGTGAGAGAACGCAGAGGGAAAATTTAATACACAAATTCAGATACAAATGTAACATTTAACTGACAGTTCTTTGTTCTCCAGTTGATGAGAGGAAAGAGAAGTCAAGTCTTCCGTCCGTATCCAAGATGACAAACGCAGCAACAAAAAGCTCCCAGATCACCGCTTCTAAACCATCCCAGGTTTTGGCAACTCCCACAAAGACTGTGTCTGGGTCATCAACCAATCAAACACCTCCTGCAAACACTACACCCATAACAACCACACCTGCACCTGCACCTGCCCCTGTTGTTAGCCCCTCTCCCCTCCAGGTGAACTTGGCCAATGTAGATCTGGGCAAGATCAGCTCTATTCTGAACTCCCTCTCCAATGCAATGAAGACCACTGGTGAGTTTCCTTTTTGCAGAACACAACTGACAGATTCTGGAAGTAAAAATACAATTCAGATATGTTGTTTTTATGTTTAGATAAATACAACCTTCTCATTCCTTCTCGATGTTCTCCCTACTGTACTAGCAGGCAAATAATAAAATCCAAGGCCACTGAATAAGTTTGAGAAGAGTTGTTGCTCATGACAGTGTTTTCTTCTTTCTCATCACCCAGGTGTCAGTCCTGTGTCTCGTCCTTCCCCTGGCACACCTACTACACCATCCACCCATGCCTCTTCCTCCAAAGCCCCTCCTTTGACCCCTGGGAGCATTCCCTCGTCCAATCCTCTGGCTAGTATCCTGTCTAAAGTGGATTTCTCCCCCGAAAACATCCTAAATGTTCTCACAAAAACACAGAATCACAGCCCCAATCTGCAGGGTAGGACACATTACTTGTACCATATTGATTTCAAATCTGTTTGTCAAGATGGAAGATGGAATAAAAATAGTTGAACCAGTAGTTATTTTGATATTTATTAAATCTCTATTTTGCAGGTTTGTCCTCTTTCCTTTCATCAGCTCGTTCAGGCACTCTCACCTCTCCAGACCCTGTTCCATCTTCATCTGCCTCTTCTTCATCTTCAGCTGTTACCACAGCTGCAGCAACCTCCACCACATCAACCCCAACAACTCCGAAGGCCCAAAAGCCCACAGGCAACAATTTCAAGCGAGAGTCTGAGCGAGAGAAAGGGAGAGAGTGGGAGAAGGTAAAAGAGAGGGAAAGAGAAAAAGAAAGGGAACGAGAGAAAGAAAGTGAGGCAGAGGATGTAGTAGTCCCCAGCCTGGAGTCAAAGATCAACAGTTTCCTTCAGGGAAATCCTGGTTTCAGCGCTCTCGGACTTGGCTTGGATGACATGGGCAGCAATAGCCCTCTCCTTGTCGGTGGAGACAACCTGGATGGTACCCCTGTCCGAGATGAGAGTGGAAGCACGCCCACCCAAGATGAAATTATGGACTCGCCCCAGGTACTCAATGACCCCCAAAGTGCAGTTCTGTCTGGAGGTCATAACCTTTCACCTACAGCCTATCACAGTGACCCCTGGGATGCCGTGATCACTCCACGAGAGACTCTTGGAGAAAATGAGCGGAAAGACAGGGATTACCGCACACCACCCTCACGACTTGCCGCCTTTAGCCCAGGTTCGACTAAACCGGTCAAGGCCACGACTAAAACCAAAGAGGAAGAAGGCCCGAAGAGAAAAGGACCGGGTTTGAATGTTTCATCTGCCGCCACGGTGCAAGATCCGAAAATAAAGGCAAAGATGGACGGAGAGGGAGAGAAAAGAGCATCCTCCCGCAAGCCAAGTGTAGGATCTGACGATGGGACGAAAGACAAGGAAAGGAAACCTTCAGCTGACAACGAAGACCACTACCATCGCATTGAGACTCTTGTTTCTTCATCCAGCAGTGAGGGAGCACCAATCGAAACCCTTGATTATGGCAACCGCATCCAGACGGTGGAAAGCATCCGCGTGGTTGGGAGAGGCCTGAGAAGAGGGAGCAGTGCTGGTTCTAGAGTGGGTGGGGCCTGGTATGAAGAGGAGGAGTTTATGGAAGCCCCGCCTCCATGTCACCCTGCTAGTCGCAGCCATGAGAATTCTGAGGAGTTGGGATTGGTCCCTCCTCTTCCCCTTCCTCTTCCTCCTCCTCCTCCCCTTCCTGCTCACCTTCTGCCCCCTTTGCAGTATCCACCTCCACCCTATGCAAACGAAGACCCCACACGACCTTCTCATGGCATTCCTCAGCACCATCCTCCCCCTCCGTTTTTTCCCTCCTCCATTCCTCCCGTCCCACCCCCACTTCCTCCCATCCCTCAAACCCCACCTCCTTCCAGAGACTTCCCCCTTTCCTCAAACTCCACCGTTATGGTTGGAGGTGTCCTTGTACCTATAGACCGAGTCCTACCCTATCCACCTGCCAACCTCCATCCTGATGGAGCAGGGCATGGAGGTAGCGGTGGTGGTGCCCCTCCTAGAGGTGGCAAACCCCAACTCCCTTCCTTGTTAGGAGATCCCCCACGCCCAGGCACGGTGAAAGAGCAGTTTGTTTTGCGCCACACCCCACCTCTTCACCGGCCTGGCACCCCAGGAGTTCCTCCACCCCTCCTGGGCAGACTTCGAGAGGGGCCCAGTCCCACACCACCATCACCCTCTACCCCAACCACACCTAATCCTCCGTCCCCTGCTGGGGAACCCCATCCTCATTTGTCTGGCCCCAACCGCCTACCCCTGAACACCCAAAATCAGAGACCCCGCCGCCCTTCCTCCCCTCTGCCCCTTCTCCAATTACCAAACCAGCATCACGCGCTCCGCTCCCCACAGTTTCCCAGAGGTTCCCTGCCCCTACCGCCCCACCGCGAACCCCTTCTACCTGGGACGAAGCGTCCCGGTGCTAGTTTCGGCAGTGGGCCTTTCAACCAGCCCAAAAGGCCGTTCATGCCCCCTCGATATTAGCGTCTTAGAGTGAGTGCTCCGTACAGCCTGAAATAGGAAGTGTAGCAAGTTGCATCACCTGCTAATTGCAGCGTGAGAGTTATACTGCATGTAAATAGACATGCACCGAAATGCCCTGCCCTAGAGCAGCCACATGTTACAGCACTACTCTTCTCAGAGAAAGAAGTTTTCAGATACCCTAAAGATGAACTAGGAGGAGGAGAATATGGAGATCCAGAAACATCCATCGAATATGAAGGAAGGCAAAAGGTGGTTATCCTGTTCAACTGGTGTAATGTGAGAGAGCGGTTGTGGAGTGTATGAGTGTGTGTGGTCTATGGATGTCTTGTAAGTAGATACGCTGACTATCTCTTTCCTTCTGGTAACTGTTCCTTCACTTCTCTACCTTATAACACTTGCTTTTCATTTTTTTTCTATGTAAAATACTTGTTTCTGCTGTTTGACGGGTTACAGATTACTGTTGTTTGCCTGTTAACCTGTTACTCTTTCACTTTGAGCGCAAAGCCAGTGGATTTCAATTTTGTTTTATTCCTGAGTGATTAAATTATTGACAAAAATGTAATGCTGGGCAACCATAATGGCTTGTAGTGATCTTTCAGCTTCATAAAGCAAAAACGGCCACTTTATCAACCTTCACAAGATGTGAAGAGTTTGGCTCACATTGCGTACAATATAAGCTAACCAAGTGTTCAAGGCATAACTACTCAGTAGTTTTCAAGTGCTTTTCAAGAGTTCCTTTGCATTTTTTTTTCTCTGATAGAGTTCCTACGTGTATTCTGAATAATAAAAGCATTGTGACAAGAAATATTATTGAAAGGAAGGAGACTTTTCTTTACAGGTTGTCTCATGCTTTGTTCAAGAACAGATGTACCTGGATTCATTTCTGTCATTTTGTCTTTAACAGCAATTCTGTTCTTTCCTGTAAATATTATAACTTAATGATGTCCAACATGTTTTCAGGAACATGCAGAGCTTGAATACACAGCTCTGAATATTATTTCCAAACGAAAGCTGAGGAAAGAATTAGTTTGGTTTAATTATTTGCAATTTTCCATTGTATCTGAAATGTTCATCTTTTCAGTCAGTTCTTCGTCTCTAGGATTTTTCCACAGTTAGTCTGATCCTTTATCATGTACACATGATGGAAATATATGAGTTCCTGTCTTTGTTCTACACAAGCCACTCTTTCATGCGTTGCATTTCAGAATGTGATGTCATGCATTTGTTCATAAAACGAAAGCAAATAGAACATCATCTCACAACAATGTTGATACATTGCTTTTCAACAGAATGTTTGACAACTTAAATGTGAATATAACATGTACATTGTTGTAGTTCTCATGCATTGTGTAAGGAAAAAAATAGTTGAAATCAAGTGCTGGAATGTTGATTATTTGAGGAGCGTGGTTTGGTGTCTTCATTTGGACAACATTTGCATTCATTGCAAGGAGTACTTCAGAGAACCTACACACTTATTTAACAATATTTGTGATGGCAGCTCTGTTGCACATCAGCATGTTATGCCCAAACAAAGAAATTCAGAATGAATCTGCAGTTGTGACACAAATGTGAAATGTTACTCCTCCAGTTAAATCAGCTTCTATACACCACAGGTTTACTTCTCAATCTTGCCATAAAATCTGGTTTCAGTCATATCAAAGGTACAGATAGCTGTCTGGGTTGTCTAGTTAATTGAACAAATATACAATACATTTCCCAGAAAACATAACTTTGAAGTGTCTAAATGTTCTGCAACTACCTTCAAATGTTATAACAGATGCAATAATGACTTCTCTCAGAAGTTTTCTTTGCAAATGCAGAGTTTATTCTCTATTGGTAAATGCAGACTTGAGTTTTGATGTTAAGCGCTGTATTAAGAAACTGAACAAACAGCAAATTTAAACATCAAGTTCTACTTTATTTTGATTCTTATACTTCGAGAGGCTTGGGACAACAAAGAAAAAACCATTAATATCTCCACACCATGACTTGTCTTGTTATAGTGGATTCTTATATATTAAATATCCAGCTAAATATCATCAGACTAGATATCATGTCAATTAGAGGAGATCCACATATTGTATGTGCGACCAAACATTGTCACAGTGTTGTATAAGTATATTTAATGTCACCAATGATTACTTGGTTGTGTTGTTCATATCTGAAACACTGTGCACTTGTTGAATTTGGCTTAGTTTTGTAAACCTACCAATCCTATGGCAGTGAAGGGTCACTCATTTTCCCCAATGTTAGATCATGCAAATATAAAACACTTGCTGTACATTCAAGTACAAGTTTATCATGTGTTTACACTGAACCCAAGTAGTTGAAAGCTAATGGTGAAAGCAGTGTGGTTTAATACAATGCAAACAGAAAAAAAAATCAGATTTACACATTTGGTTACTTGTAATTGTCACTTATAATTGAATTATTTATAACTGTTTACAGGCAGATTATCGAAATTTAAATGCAAGTTATTTTATTTTATTTTTTTTACGTTCTGGACTATTTCTCAAGTTAAGCCTATCCTTAATTGCTTTTATCAACACTGTGGAACAATGTCTTTATAAAGACTCCCCAAGAGGCAGCACTCACTAGTGCACCAGTTTGTTAATTAGACACTTATAAAGGTATCTTATGCATTTTGCATGTCGTCTCTAGGGTCCTGTAGAAAAAAAAAACGCTGTGCTGTTGTGAGTGCATGTAGATTTTTGTTTTACCCTGTAAAAAGACGCATCAGACAGATCAGGCAATTGGAGGCAGAAGTGATGGACGGAGGAGTTTAACTTCTCTAGAAAGGAGCTTGTTTCTCTAAATCTATTCTTTTGCTTTGATTCGAAACGCATGTAGGTTGCCCGCTCATAAACCTTCGCTGTTTTCGGTCCTTTTATCCGTTTATCTGAATGTGCTGTGTGTTTACATGCAGGAGAATCCGGAGCGTTTAGCTGTCAGTGAATGTATTAACTTGCGCACTGAGTGGACGCTCGTGACGCACGTCAGGCTTCGCTTCTCATTGGTTGTTCCTCACACAGAGCCCGCCCTCCTTCGAAATCCTTCGGCGAATCGGGTTTCTTGCTCTGTGACGATGTAGTTCCGGTAAAATGGCGGCCCGCTGAGAGAGGGCAACATTTGATGTTTGGAGGAGAAATTATGGAGCCGTAGCTTTGAGTTTGGAGTGTAAAATGGTCGTGGCTGTGTTCTCGAAGTGGCCCGTCTGTCGTGCGGCAGTGAGGGCTGCAGTCCGGTCCAGCAGATACTACGGGAAGGTGTGCTTAGTGCAGGATTGTGTGTGATGTGTGCTGGAGGATCTGACAGATGCAGCACTGCAGGGATGCTCTGACACACTAACATGACACACATTGACTCGTTCTAGCGTAACTTTTGAGAATAGAGTGAACATAGCATGTATGTGTGTTTATATAAGTGGCAATATCGACATTTTTAATTATAGACTTGATTTGTATTAATGATTTGTATTTTTTGTTTATATAAACATTGTTTTTGTTTGCTTTTATTAATTTTGCTTTATTATATTTAACACTGAATATATAAATTTTAATTATAGCCTTGTGATTTGTGTGTAGGCTTTAATTTTATATATTTAAGCATGGTCTTTGGTTGTGTTTCTTTTATTTGCTGGTGTAATGAAAATAGTACCAGTACAATGGGAATTAAAAATCTGAGACCACCTTGAACTTTGATCATATTTGAATCAAATATTTAAAAAATTAAAACAAAAAAGCATCTAATTAAAAAAAATTTTATTATGGAAAATAAAGAAGAAATAAGACAAATCTGACTGTTTCTGTAGATCATGAGATTTAGTATCAGATCATGTAGCTTCAGTGCTGCTTTTATTACAGAAAGAGAAACCAAATACTCAGACATACATTCGCATGAGTTTTTTTCCAACTTTTCACTAAATGAATCATTTCAATTTGTAATTGAAGTACATTTTAATCAGTGGGCTATTATTTTTGGGCTTCACTGTATTATAAATGTGCTCAGTCTGATGTAATTATGCCATTAGTAAGTAATATACTTCTCTGACCTTGTCTTATTTTTATACAGATTACGGTTTTTATTCTATAGTATTTTTTGCCTCAAAGACAGGTTTAACAGTCTGTGTGATTAAGGTCCTACAGGATTTCAGTTTAGTACAGCTGTTAGGTTTGTCTGTGAGAGCCTTTCTTCTTCCTCCTTCCTCATATTTACTTCTGAAGTGCTTAAACCTTCTCTATAATATTTAATGCAAGCTTTTTCATCTGTGAATCTCAGACTCACACGTTCTTTCTCTCTGTTCCAGCTGCACCTGTCTGCCAGTCAGACTGAGCGCTTACGCATTTTCGAGTCTCTCCGTGATCGGCATGTGACTAGAGCTGCTGAGGATTTCCCAGCATCAGGACAGGATCTGACCATCCGATTGGCTGACGGCAGGACAATCAAAGGGTCAGCTGGTGTAACCTCACCATTACAGATCGCCAAGAATGAACGGTAAATATAAGCCACAGACTCTAGGCTCCATGGGGAAAAAAAAAAAAAAATATATATATATCACTTTCAAAATACTGTAGAATGGTGTATCCCCTTCCCCTCCCCCCTGACTCAAGGTTGCCAGCTAAGCTGCAGGATCCGTTTTCAGCCATCTCCATCTTTCAAAGGCATCTCCTATACAAATCCTTGTTTTATTTCGAACTTTGTCACGACGTATTTCGGAGTCATAACGAGGTCTTTTAGGTTTTGTAACGTTATCCATGTTTTATCCGACACATTCGTAGCTGCAGCTGTAACTAGAGCAGAGCTGGCAACCCGGATGACGAAACTCTAGAAACTCTGACAAAACTCTGGCGCCTCTGACCAAAACACAACATGACAACATCAACATCAGTCGTGGGCTGCAACTTTCACTTTTAAATGACAATATCCTGGCCGGACCACTGTTGTCAGTGATATAAGTATTTGAAATGAACATGATTTCTTAATGTCTAGTGACATGTCAGGGCCATTTTATGATTAACTGAAATAAATTTCTTACATACGGTTCCTTTAAGTAGCACGGATATATTTCTAGCAATTGCAAACAATACATTGTATGGGTCACATTTTTTTTTCATGCCAAAAATCATAAGACTATTAAGTAAAGATGATGTTCCACAAAGATATTTTGTACATTTTCTACAATAAATATATAAAACAACTTAGAAGCTTTAAAGGCAATTTTCTTAATATTTTAATTTTTTTGCACCCTCAGATTCCAGATTTTCAAATAGTTGTATCTCGGCCAAATGTTGTCCTATCCTAACAAAGCAAGCATCAATGGAAAACTTATTTAGCTTTCAGATGATACATTTCATAAAATTGACCCTTATGACTGGTTTTGTGGCCCAGGTTCAGAAATTGTCTTTCTTTTTTTTTTTTGTATTAGTTTTCAGAAAAAAGTGCTAATTAGATTCACAGATAATTAAATCCCTTTTTTTTTTTCTTAACTGCTGCTTTAGACTGTTGTTAATAGTTGTTATGTCTGCCATAATGTGTGCATCTGTGTGTGTTTACAGTGTTAAAGGTGCAGTGGTGGGCAGAGTAAATGGAGATCTGTGGGATCTAAGTCGCCCTCTTGTGGAGGACTGTGAACTGCAACTGCTGAGTTTTGAATCACTAGAGGGCAGACAGGTACAAGCTTTTGTGTCTTTAAGAGTTTTGTGTCAAAGTGTTAACTTTTAGAAACATGTCTGAGTAATATTCCATAAGTATCAACTAATAATGTACTTTAATGTTTGATGCTGATTTCGATTTGGGGCTGGTGTTTATTTAGTGCTTTCTGTTTTATTGATTTAAAGTGTGACCTGGGCATGTGATTGACAATGAATCTGTTAATGGTTGTTGCGTGTGTCTCTGCTGTAGGTGGTGTGGCGGACCGGAGCGTGTGTGTTGGCGAGCGTGATGGAGAATCACTTCAGCGCTCACGTGTGTCGAGAGGGAGTCTCTGACTCGGGCCTGTTCTGTGATTACCAGCTCCAAAACAAGTGAACACTGTCTCTTTCCTTTCCAGCCCCTGATATAAGCCAGTAGTTTACTGTACTGTACCAGCTGTTTATTTAAAACCATTCAACTAAATCTAAAAAGTAAAATATGACTAAGCTGTAGTGCTATATTTGTTGCAGCACTCTTTCTCTGTTGGATGTGGAGCAGAGGTGTAAGCAGATGGCAGCTGGGAAGATTCCCATCATCAAGTTCGAGGTCACGGTACAGGACCTGAAAGAGCTTTTCCAGGTCAGCTTCTTCTTTTCTTTTTGACCTTTATAATGTTGTATTACCCATGATTTGTTGTTTTTGTGATTAGCTTTCCTTGAGCGTACTTAGTACTTACTTAGTCACTCATCTAGGGATGTATGATTTGGAAAATATATGAAGTTGCTGTAAAATTGTAATTATTATTTTTTTTAATTAGTGGATTTTTTGTTGTTATTACAAAATAAAATAATCGCAGCAGTTGACAAAAAATATAATCTAGGGATGCACCATTTGAGAAAATATTAAATTGCTGCGTAATTTTGATTTATTAACTTTTGTTCTTGTTCTTGTTGTTGTTGTTGTTGTTGTTATTACAAAATAAAATAATTCCATAACAAAAAAGTAACATTACTGTTGTACTATTTCACTGTAAAATAAAAAAATGACTATTTAGGACAAATAATAATAAATAGCAATTATCAATTTATTTTACAATATACTAAACCATTAATAACTAAATTGGTTTCATTTTAAGTAATTATGCAGCCCTTCTATAATCCGTACACACACTACCATTCATTTTAAGACATTTTGAAAGACATTTGATTGATCTGTAGACCAGTGTGTGGTGAATAGAATAAAAATAGTATGTAAATGTATGTAGAAGTAGTAAAATAGTAATAATGCATGTTAGAATACAGGCATTGTTGATCTGCATGGAGGACAAAGTTTGAAAAACAGCATTTATTTGAAATAAAAATACTAATTTGTATCAATTTCTTGCATCTTTGTTGAATAAAATGTGACCCTGCCTGGACCACAAAACCAGTCTTAAGTCGCTGGGGTATATTTGTAGCAATAGCCAAAAATACATTGCATGGGTCAACATTTTTGATTTTTCTTTTATGCCAAAAATCATTAAGAAATTAAGTAAAGATCATGTTCCATGAAGATTTTTTGTAAAATTCCTACTGTAAACATATCAAAATGTAATTTTTGATTTGTAAAATGCATTAAGAACCTAATTTGGACAACTTTAAAGGTGATTTTCTCAGTCTTTTAGATTTTTTTGCATCCTCAGATTTCTGATTTCAAATAGATGTATCTCGGCCAAATATTGTCCTATCCTAACAAACCATACATCAATAGAAAGCTTATTTATTGAGCTTTCGTATGATGTATAAATCTCAGTTTTGTCAAATTTAACCTTATGACTGGTTTTGTGGTCCAGGGTCACAAATGTTAATTTTATTTAAAAACCTTGTAAGAATTAAAGTGCTTCTGAAAGCATGAGATGAAACTAAAGCTGAATATATTTATTAAATGCTTTAAAAATATATAAAATACAAAAAGCATAATTAAATGAATGTCACGATTGTGCAGAACAAAAAAAGTCATTTTTCCAAGTTGATGCATCCAATGTGGATTTTTTTTTTTTTTTTTTTTTTTTTTTTTTTTACTCAAAGGTGTAGTGTTTGACAGTGATTTGTGTGTGTTTTGTGTTTGTAGGATGATGCCGTCAGATTGCAGCTGGCTGAAGAGCAGATGACGGGAAACACAGTCAGTGTCTACAGGTCTGAAGTCTCTCAGTGTCCTGCTGGAGCAGATGGTGTGTGTTTGGTGTCTGATGTGTGTGTCTCTCTATCAGGTGTGGAGACAGTGTGGGGGTGTGTTCAGGTGTTCTTCTGCCACAAACAGGCTTCCTGAAGGCCTTCAAGATGCTCCAGGTAACTCTCACTATTCTCCTCTGTTAGTGTGTGTTTGACTGAATGTGTTTGAGCTGGAATGGCATGACAGAGAACACTCCTTCCTGGAGCCAGTTGCATAAACGCAGTCACTATGTTAAGACTGTGTCTTAAGAACTAGTTTGTCCAACAAGCAGTTAGCCAAGGGGTAACTCGTCTTACTTTTCAGTTTAAATTAGATCAATCTACCTTCTTGTAACTGATTTTAAGAAGTTATAACCAGTCTAGAAGAAAAACATTACACAACTGACATTTAAGACTGGTTTAAGCAGTTTATGCAACCGCCTTTGCTATTCTGTTGTCATAGTAAAAGCGCTTGCATTGTTGTAGCATAGTTTCCATAGCGGTTTCCTGTTGATAGCATTAATATCTCTCGCTCTTCCCGTTTCACACTTTCCCTTCTCTTTCCACTGACTGTTGTTCTTTTTTAGGCTTGTGACATGGGACTTAGTTCAGTTTTATTTATGGAACATTTCGTTTTCAGTCTCTTCTAAGCAGTTTCTGCAGAGTTTCTGAGCAGCGTTTCTGGTTTTGTTTAAATGAGAGTTCAGACTGCTCTTGGTGTTGATATATTCTTGTGTTAATGTGATGATTAACTTTTACGCCGTGCCTTTGTTTATATGCCACATTAGTTTGTAAACTACAGTGAAGAAGTGGCTTCTTTCTACAGAATAACATTTTGTTGCAACCAGTGCTGTTTGTACCAATGATATACTATTATAGATTTTGTATTAGTTTTTTTTTTTTTTTTCAAATTTAAGTAATTTCTTGATGTTTTAATTTTTATTTTTTGAAAGTTGTGTGTGTTTGAGAAAGAGTGTGTGTATACATATATATGCTGCCAGTCAAAAGTTATTCAGCAATGATATGTTAAATTAATAAAAAGTTATGACAAAGACTTGCATTGTTATAAAATAATTATATTTTGAATAAATGCTGTTCTTTTTAACTTTTTATTTATCAAAGAATCCTAAAAAAGTATCACAGGTTCCAAAGAAATATTTGGTAGCACAACTGTTGCCAACATTGATAATTCTAATAATAAATTAAAAATTATGTATGTATATAATGTATATTACAATAAAAAATAATTATTTCGTGATAACTTTTTGTAGTATTATTGTTTCTTTCTGTAGTTTTGATCAAATAATTGCAGTCTTTATGAGCGTAACTTCTTTTAAAAAATGGAACTAGTCTTACACATCCCTTTTTCAGGGTTTTTTTTAGGTACTTTTGTTATTTCAAGTAACAAAAATGTTTTTGACCATTGCTGTCACCCTTCAGAAATGACAAAAATACCATAAATAATATGCCATTTCAAAAGTTTAGGGCCTTCATGTTTTAAAAAAAACAAGGCTGCATTTATTTGATTAAAAAAAAAAAAAAAACAGTAATATTGTAAAATATTATTACAATTTAAAATACATGTTTTTTTTAATGTGAATATATGTTAAAATGTAATTGATTTCTGTGACCAAAGGTGAATTTTCAGCATCATTACTCCAGTCTTCAGTGTCACATGATCCTTTAGAAATCATTTTAATATGTTGAAACAAACTATCACACATTTTATATTTCAGGATTCACAGATGAATTGAAAGCTCAAAAGAACAGCATTTATTTGAAATAGAAATCTTTGGTTACACTTTTGATCAATGTAATGCATCCTTGATGAATAAACTTATTAATTTCTTTAAAAAGCCATGCAATACAGGCTCAGATTGTGTCCACATCAGATTTAAAAATGATGCTTTTAGTCTCCTCACGTCTAGTATTGTCTTGACTTATAATGCTTATTTTACAATCATTCTGTCTCTCTCAGGTGTCTCCTGTAACACTGTCTGGTTCAACAGAGGCGTCAGGGATCCTCAGGATGATCGGAGTCGCGTTTCCAGGAGAAAAAGAGCGAGAGGAATGGGAGAGAGAACAGGAGGAGGCCAAAAAGAGAGACCATAGGAGAATCGGGAAAGTGAGTTCACAACATCATGAATATAAGGAGTCAAAATAGTCTTTATTCATAGAAAAGTATGTTTTAATCTTACATTTCTACAGTGGCATTTGCTTTTGCATGTTGTTTCGTTCATGCTGAAGTGTCATATCGACCAGGGCGTCATAAACCCTGACACTGTTTTGTCTATTTGTACGATATTTCCAGCTGGCTCTGATGTTGTTTTTGTCTCAGGCGCAGGAGCTCTTCTTCTTTCATGATGTCAGTCCTGGCAGCTGTTTCTTCCTGCCTAAAGGAGCTCATATATACAACACGCTCACTGACTTTATAAAGGTACAAACTCGTTCCACGTCAGCACGGTTTCACACTCTTGCGATGTTTATTTCACATGTTCAACAATAGTGTGTCATGATGCATTGCTCCTTAAGAGAATAAGCACACGCATACTGTGTATTATTGAGTGAATGTGTCTTACTCACTCTTTAGGGCGGCTGAAGTGAGCACTCCGAAGGGTGTAGGTCAATACAGCGGCCAAAAACATACTACAGCACTTAAAAATTCGGACATACTTGCATTAAATTATGCTTCTCATAATCTTAACCCTATAAAACTACTGTATCCAATTAGATACGCACATAAACTGGTCACACTCAATCTGCTCCATGCCTTCCATCATCTGATTGATAGTTTAGACTTTTTAATCATGTAAAAGGTCTTTTGGTTCAAATGTCAACATTTAGCTGTTGCTTCATGTGTTTTTTTGCTGTCAAGTATGATTTTTATCAAGTAAATGTGAGAATAATTTGAGTCATATTTCCAGATGAACACTTACTGGACTGAAAGCAGCTTGGCTTTACTTGACTCTCCACGAATCATTTGTTAGAACAATGGATTATCAGGATCTTTTGAGGAATGTTTGTTTCTAGAAGCTTTACTTTCACTGTTCCTCAGTGGAGGAATGATCTTCCCAAGCCTCCAAAACATCTCGCATCTTTTGAGAAACATTTGTTTATTGTTTTATCTCTCAATCATCATTGGATTGCATTGCATTATATGTTTGGATAATGTCAATCTCATCTAAGACATATGTGACCCTGGACCACAAAACCAGTCATAAGGTTAAATTTTACAAAACTGAGATGTATATATAATATGAACGCTCAGTAAATAAGCTTTCTATTGATGTATGGTTTGTTAGGATAGGACAATATTTGACCGAGATACATCTATTTGAAAATCTGGAATCTGAGGGTGCAAAAAAATCAAAATACTGAGAAAATCACCTTTAAAGTTGTCCAAATTAGGTTCTTAACAATGCATATTACTAATCAAAAATTACATTTTGATACATTTACAGTAGGAATTTTACAAAAAATCTTCATGGAACATGATCTTTCCTTAATTTCCTAATGATTTTTGGCATAAAAGAAAAATCAATAATTTTGACCCATGCAATGTATTTTTGGCTATTGCTACAAACATATCCCAGCGACTTAAGACTGGTTTTGTGGTCCAGGGTCACATATTATTGAAAATATAGAGTGACCATTGATATTTAGATAATTTTATGTCAGTATCTGTTATACTGTTATAAAGATCTCACAGAAATTTAGTTTCAAGTGATTAAAATTTAATCTCAATCTTTGTCCATCTCAATATCAGTATTTGCACCAAATTGCATGAATTTGAGTCTCTGAATAAAACTGAGCACTTTTTTCCTCCACATTCTCACTATATCAGACTGTATGAGCCACAAAAGCCTGATGTATTAAATGTAATACATACTCAACAAGTAAAGCATTTTTTTGTCTAAAGCTTCAATAAATGAACTTTTTTTTTTTTTAAATCTTGACCTTTACTTCATATGATGGGCTTTACAGTGTTAAAGACCTCAAGTTCCTGCGTACATGCCTGTTATTACAAAAATGTAATTTCATATTATCATATATATTCTTACTTCAAACAACAACCCATTTTGAATGCACTCAGATATTAATGTAACCACTTCCTCTTCCTATCAGAGTGAGTACAGGAGGCGTGGCTTCAATGAGGTCGTGACCCCGACGCTGTACAGCACGTCTCTGTGGGAGCGATCGGGTCACTGGGAGCATTACAGTGAGAACATGTTCACGGTGACCTGTGAGCCGCACACCTTCGCTCTCAAACCTATGAACTGCCCCGCTCACTGGTCAGTACAACCAAACTCCGACACAACCTTTTTTAACACCTAAACTATCCATACTTGTTCTCAGCATTCTCTGAAAAACATCCAAATGATTAAGAAATTTGACCAAACCTCCCCAACATAGTATTAATATGCGTATACTCATATAGTTTATTCATACCAGGGTTAGTACAAGGTGCTTTAATTTGACTTTTTGAAATTTAAGATCGGGAAAACTTCCTGAAGAGGTGTTTGAAAAGTGCTTGAATTATTGAAAGACGATTTATCTGTGAAATAACTGTTTAATTTTGTCGATGTTTTGAAGCGCTCCAGTTGGATCGCGGATCGCAAATCATTTGTTTCAGATCGGGACTTCAAAATGCATATAGCAAATCTTTTGATTTAGATCGGAACGGCTTCGTAAATCATTTTGCGAATTGAATGATTAAAATCAAATGATTTGGGATGCGCAATTTAAGTGATTGAATGATTTGCGATAAGCCACGTTCCGATCTAACTTTGGTCGGAACTTCAGAGCGTGAATTGCGAATCATTTGATTTAGATGGGAAATTTGGAGCGGGTTCGCAAATCATGTTTCATATCAGGATTTCGGAGCGGTTTAACAATTTTTTTCTGATTTTTTTTATTTTTATTCACAAACAGTAGAATACGTCAAACCTATTAAATAAGGCATTACAGAAAACAAAACAAAGTATATACAAATACAAATCAATTAAGACAATTAACCATACTTTAGTAATAATATTTTGCTTGTGCTTCACTTTATTTTTTTATTTATTTTTCACTTTATTTTTTCCTTAAGTCCTGTAATTTCATTTATAACAGTATCTGTACGAAAACCCTGTCATACACTGCTGATCAAAGGTTTGGGGTCTGCAAGTTTTTTTTTATTAATTATTTTATTCATGAATCAAGGCTGCATTAAATTGATCAAAAGTGACACTAAGGACATTTATAATGTTACAAAAGGTTTCTATTTAAAAAAAAAATGCTGTTGTTTTAAATTTTCTATTCATCTGTGAATCCTGAAAAATAAAAAATATATCACCGTTTCCACACAAATATTGGGCAGCACAACTGTTTTCAGCATTGCTAATAATCATGAATGTTTCTTGAGCAGCAAATTGCGACACTGAAGACTGGAGTAATGATGCTGAAATTTAAGCATTGATCACAGCAATAAATTACATTTTAACATATTTCACAAACAGCTGCTTCGAATTGTAATAATATTTCACAAAATTAGTTTTCTTACTGGATGTGTAATTAAATAAATGCTGCCTAGAGACTTTCAAAAACATTCAAATGTCTTACCAAACCCAAACTTTTGAATGTTGTTTTTTAGAAAGTGTCATTTAATTTACATGAATTTTCTCAGATCATAAGACAGATCCCAGATAATTGTTTTCATATGAATCGAGTCATGAATCCTCCACCTGTGTCCTCTGTTCAGTGTGATGTATGAGCAGCGGATGCGTTCATGGCGAGAGCTTCCCATCCGCTGGGCAGATTTTGGCGCGCTGCACCGTAATGAACACTCGGGGGCGCTGGGAGGTTTAACCAGAGTCCGGCGCTTCTGTCAGGATGATGCACACATCTTCTGCACACCTGAACAGGTACGGCTTCATTTATTGTTGCAAAGGCTTCAAAAATGTCAAAAAAGGCTGCTTACGATCTGAGCTAGGACGAGTAATTACCACAAGGCACTGTGTGAGCATTGAGCTTTTTAGGAATTTCAACATTATGAATCCTTCAAATTGGAAAATAAGATTACCAGTGTGACTCACGGACACAATCTAATCAAACATGCATAAACTACTAAATTAAAGCTGATTGACAGCCACGTGTCTTCTAATGTGATTAACAGAAACCTCATTTCTGACTCGATTTACCTTTCGTTTCCATTTGTATTTCCAAAAGTAATGCATGTAAATTCCTCTCCCTTGACAAGCCACACAAAAGCTCTTTATTCGTCATTGCAGTGTGTTTATGCAGCTCTTGCTTTGGTCTTCAGTGTGAAGGAATGCGTCTTGCTCGTTTAGTGTTTGGACTGATGTATGATTTATCTGTTATAATGTCAGTGTTTATGCCGTCTCTCATACACACCCTTCATTTTGTTTATCCGCTGCTGCTTCTCTTTCTGTCTCTTCAGCTGGAGGAGGAGATCACGGCGTGTTTGGACTTTGTGAGGAGCGTGTATCGTGTGTTCGGTTTCTCCTTTCACTGTCTGCTCTCCACGCGCCCCACGCCCTGTCTGGGAGAACCCGCCCTCTGGGACGCTGCTGAGCAGGTACACCTGTCAATCAAACCCACTGACCGCCACCCACCACAGCGTGTCACACGTTTTAGTTTAGGATTCTTTATGTACTTTTGTAGAATTTATTACGATTATTATACATTCTTGAAGTTTTCATCTAATATTTATAGTTGTATTCATTTTTTTTTTTTTTTGGTTTAATTTATTTATATGTAATACCTATTAAAAATCTTCCTTAATTTTTATTTCAGTTTAAACTGATTTATTTCAATTAAGTGCTAAGGCAACATTTTTTTATTTAATTTTTTAGTTTTTTGGTGTGTTTACATTTTTCATCTAGTATTTAGTTTGTCATTTAATTCGTTTTTTTTATATTTCTATTTATCTTTCATTTATTTTTATTTTTGTTTAATGTTTGGTAATTTTAGTATTTTAACTAAAACATATTTATTTAATTTAGTTACCAAAGAGTTTGTTTTTCATATTTCTTTTATAGTTTGTCATTTGTATATATCTTATTTACTTTTTTTTTTCTATTTATCTTCAATGTAGTCTTATTTCAGTTTCAGTAACTTAAGCTTATTTTAGTAAGTGGCCAAGGCAGGATTTCAGATTTTTGTGATTTTTAGGTTTTTGTAAAAAAAAAAAAAAAAATATATATATATATATATATATATATATATATATATATATATATAAACTGCCACTCAAAAGTAATAGTTTTTAAAGACACTTTTTATGCACATCAAGGCTGCATTTATTTGATTAAAAATACAGAAAAAAATGTAATATTATATTGTGTAATATTTTTTCAATTTAAAATAACTATTTTCTATGTGAATATATTTTACAATGTAATTTATTCCTGTGAAGCAGAATTTACATCTAATATGCTGATTTATCAATGTTAAATACAGTTGTGCTGCTTAATATTTTGTTGGAATCTGTTTTTTTTTTCTTTCTTTTTTGAAAGAAATTATTACTTTTATTCACCAAGGATGTTTTAAATTAATAAAAAGTGATAGCAAAGACTTATATTGTTAGAAAACAGTTATATTTTGAGTAAGTGCTGTTCTTTTTAAACATTTTATTCATCATAAATCCTGAAAAAGAATCACAGGTTCCGAAAAAATATTAAGCAGCACAACTGTTACCAACATTGATAATAACAGTAATTAATCAACATTAAAATGATTTTTGAAGAATCATGTGAAATTGAGTTTGTGAATTCAGCTTTGCATCACAGGAAGAAATTATATTTTAAAATATATTAATATAGATCACCATTATTTTAACCTAATAATATTTCACAATATTTTTTTTCTATTATGTATAAAATTTCATTTTTTTTTTTTCATTTAAGTTTTAATACTTTAACATAAACATTTATTTCATTTAATTGGCAAGGCAGCATTTC
The DNA here is from genome assembly GCF_049309525.1 of Garra rufa. Taxonomy (NCBI): domain Eukaryota; kingdom Metazoa; phylum Chordata; class Actinopteri; order Cypriniformes; family Cyprinidae; genus Garra; species Garra rufa. The sequence continues at coordinate 44,402,919 of NC_133369.1, forward strand.
TGATGTTTTTAAGTTTTGTTTTAAGTATAAGTCTAAATTTTAAGTTAATTTTTAATCAAATATTTATATATTTCTTTATTACATTTTTTTTTTTTACATTTCTGGAAACAGATTTTAATAGTTTTAGTTAACAATAGCACATGTTGGAGCGTGTTGGAGGCTGTTTTTGTTCCTGCAGTGGTGTGTGGATTGTAAGATCCTGTCTGTACAAGTACCAACATACAGTATGCAGCAAGACAATATAGGAAACACGCACCGTAAGTGTAGGGCAGGTCCAAACAGATGGCTAACGTGTCAAAGATTCATTAATGTTGATCAGGGTCACAGTGTGGAATGAGACGAGCAGGTCGTGAGCATCAGAGGAGGAAAACGAACCGCCAATCAGAGCTGATTATGCAGTATATAACTGACTGAAGACAGTTGCTTTAGTCAATGTATAATTTATGTATATAGTGTATATAGTGTTGTAATTGTTTATTTGTTAATTAAAATTTCTCGAATGATACTGCTTAAGGGGAGACACTGCAGGCAAAAACCGTTTTATCATGCACCTGTCAGATTTGAGATTTTGGGCTTTTTGGTGTTTCATAAAGTGTTTTTTCAGACTAGTGGAAAGAAAACACCCAAAAGACACTGTTAAGTGTTTCTTTTGTAGCATTTTATCTATTTGTTTCAATAGATTTCAATTACAATCCATATTTTTAAAGGCTGTGTTCTCAAAATTAGTTTATATCCTGAAGGTTTGTTCATATAATTTGCTTGATTTTATACAAACTTTTATTACTTCAAAAACTGTAAAAACAAACAAAAAAAGAAATCTATTTTTGCCTGTTCTAAGTATTTTCTGAATTATGGAGTGACAAAATGAGATTCCCAAAATCCCCTCTGTAAAGTCATTTGACTCTAATATGTCAAAAAAATTAAACAAGAATTTTGAAACTGACGTCATCCAGTGTTTAGATTTTTGTATATTTGCATATTTCATCAGTCAATGCCTCATTTGCATATTAAAACCTTACATTTTCGAAAAAAATGTATACAGAAAATTTTGCAATAATGTAATCAATCAACTGAGTAAGTAAGGTAATAACTATTAGTTATTTTTTTTATTTTACACTCTTCACCTGCAGTGTCTTAATACACCTACTGTAAATGAAAATTAAAGCAGTGTTTGTTTTAATTGTATATTATGGGTATTTGTAACATGTAGCCTCTCTTTGTTCTTATTTTTTAATAACAAAGATAAAATAATGACAAAGATTTTTATCTTCGCCTACTTAGGCCTAAACATCTGCCATTCTTTTTATAATAGGCGAAATTAATTTGGCTGTACTTCTCAGACAACTTGCAATATAGTAAAACCAACATGACAAAGAATCCTGATTAAAATCATGATATAATAGTTTTGCCGTATCGCCCACCCCTATTTCCAGACGGCGTTGTCTGGTATCTTTGGGTTAAACAAGGAAACAGTAATCTCTCTCCTAGAGCTCTCTCACTCAAACTAATGCTGCTTTCAGCACTGCATGTTTTGGGATTATTGAATTAGATGTTTACAGCAGATTCTTTTATTAGCGTTTCCCGGGCCAAACCCATACACTGACACGTTCCAGGTTTTCCTCTGTAATGTGTCTCTTTCTCGTGTTTGTCCCGGAGCAGCAGTTGGAGAGCAGTCTCAAGCAGTTTGAGGAGCACTGGGAGTTGAATCCCGGAGACGGGGCGTTTTATGGACCAAAGGTGAGGCTGGTGGAATGAAAGATGCTTTTATGCCCAGACACTGCATGAGAAATGAATTTGTCACTCCACATGTCTAATTCAAATGAACTGATGAAGCAAAATGGTAAAAACTTAGACTTACGATATTCACTTTGCCTTAGGGCTGCGCAATTAATCAAAATTCAGTTTCGATTTTAGCTTCAAACGATTATGAAAATGCAATAATCGATTATTGCTCCCGATTCCATCCCCTTTGTGTGCTTTCACTCCTCTATAAAAGCCCATTTTCACATGCAAATCAGTAAAATCATGGAACGTGACTTGCATAAAATGGAACATGCTTGCTTTATTTGATGTTGTGTTTTCAAAAGCACGAAAGAGAATTTGCGCTGTTCTGTGTTTGCGTTCAGAGATGGAACAAAACGGACAAGTAAAGTGAACATTTATCTTAAGATGCGTACCTAAGGGTCAAATGCATGCAGATATATGTCAGAATGCAGCGTTTGGTGATTATTAAACCTCAAATTAATGTAAACTGTTGAGAATGAAATTGATGATTGGATCCGTGCAGCTCTTAAAGCGGCCACAAGTAATATTCCTTCTGCCGTCTCTGTGCTTAATGTTAATCGACAACAAAAGACAAAATCACTCATTGCTCTTGACAGAAGGAATTTTGTAGTTTTTAAAAGAAACAAAGCATGTTTAATTCTCACAGTGAAGACTATACAGTTTATTGTACATTCAATTAATTAAATTACATTTCCAAAAAAATAAAAATTGTTTCATTTGTATCTTTTTTTCTATTGTATTGCCATCTTTAAATTAATCAATCAAATAAAGTTCCAGACCCACTCATAATCGTGTTAAATAATCGTGATTACAATATTGACCAAGGTGATTTTTTGACATAATTTAACAGCCCTATTGTCCCTTATACATTCATAATATAATATTTATCCTTGATGTTAAGTCCATTCGTTATCTGTCAATTACCCTCATACACTTTTAAATGTTTTTGAGTCACTCCGAGCTCACCAAGGCTGAATTTATTTACTCAAAAATACAGCAAGTAACTGTGAAATATTATTACAATTTAAAACAGCTGTTTTCTATGTGATTATCTGTTCAAATGTAATTTATTTCTGTGATCAAATCATGTTTTCTGTCACTTAAGTCTGCATCAGATAAAAAATGAATATCTGTTAAACTGTAATTAATTGCTATGTTCAAAGCTGAATTTTTTGCTTTATTACTCCAGTCTTCAGTGTCACATGATCCTTCAGAAATGATTCTGATATGCTGATTTGCTGCTTAAGAAACATTTTTAATTATTATTAACAGCCTAATATTTTTGTGGAAACTGTCATGCATTTTATTCAGGATTCACAGATGAGTAGAAAGTTAAAAAGAACAGCTTGTGACATTATACATGTCTTTACTGCCACGTTGGATCAATTTACTGCTTCAGTGCAAAATAAAAGTATTAAAAATCCAATAACCTACGTAGGATTCATCTTTTAGTTAGACAGATCTGTTTTTCAGAGCTTTGGGGCTTCTCTGTCTCTCTGAACAGACTCTGCTTGGCTGGAGTGTTGATGGACTGTCTGTTACTGTAGCTGATCTGAGAGGCTTCACATTACTGCAGCTCTTATATATCCATGTTTTTGGCACATCGGTTAGGTTTAGTTTTTGCAGGGCAGTAAAGCTATCATCTCAGTAGCTCCTCATTTGCTAGGTGACTAAAAAGATGTTTGGCGTTCATCTGGCACTTCATTTTGTTCTTTTACGATCTGTTCAGATCGACATTCAGATCCGTGACGCTCTGGGCAGACAACACCAGTGCGCCACGATCCAGCTCGACTTCCAACTGCCCATCAGATTCAACCTGCAGTATGTTGGGTAAGATCTCTCTTGATCATCACAGACAGATGTGCTTAACATGTTTAGGTCACATTTGACCTCAAATCTGAATTAAATAAGTCAAAATGTTAGTTATATCCATTAAACGCTAAGACCATTAAGATTTTTGTCATTTTTTAAATTAAAATTAAGCGCATTTTACTTGGAAGGTTCTAGTAATTCCTACTGTTCTCAAAGCTAGTATCATTTACAATAACATTACAGTAATAATGTGTTTTTATTTTAATTAGCATATTATATTTTTTGAGAAATAAGTATAAGACACACTTTGCATTGTTCAGAAAAAAAGTCATCAATGTAAAAAAGTAAAATGGTGATTAAAAATGACAATTTTTCAAACATAAAATATATATACATATATATATTAGGGCCGGGACTTTAACGCGTTAATTTAGATTAATTAATTACACACAAAAAAATGCGTTAAATTTTTTTTAACGCATTTTAATCACACTTAGTTTTGCACCGCGGAACGTTTCTCACTGGATGAGATTCGGCGGACCGATTATACTGGAGCACCAACTAGCGTTCAGACAAGCTGCGTCCGTCCTAAATAGTATTGTATGTCCCAAATCGTAGTATGTTTAAAAAAGTATTCCAAAGATTCCCGGATGGTCTACTACTTAACGATCAATGCACACTCTAACGGCTAATATTGCCCACAACACACTGCGCCGTGAACGAGGATTCAATTAGAACTACAAACACGCATAAAAAGTGTTAAACTACAAACATGGAGGATATGCGCGACCAACGGACAGGTAGAGAAAGGGGTTTGAGTGATAAATAATCAGTGTGTAACCTGATAAAAAATATTTTTTAAATGTTATCCGCGTTATATTCCATGTGCAGCAACATTTATAATGATAGGTTTGGTCATTAACGTTTAAATGCATAATTAAGCAAACGCAAGAGCAGAGTTCTCGGCATGAAAGACTCGTTAAAGAACGTGCCTCTTAATTTCTCTCTAATACGGTAGGAAATTAAATTAAACGAAATGTAGATAATGTTAACTGTGATGATTGACAGGGCAGTTTAAACAGTGACAGGATTCAGGTAACTAAGCAACAGAGCGTCCCTTAAAGAAGCAGTTATGATGAAGTAGTATGTCCCAAAAGCTTATAACAAAAATAAACAACATTTTGTTGCTTAAGCTTATGTATTCAGTCATTATTCAATGGTATACTAAAAATCCATATAAAAAAAACTTACTTCTCACTGTTCTCAGGTCAAATATTTATATGCGATTAAAATGCGATTAATTTTGATTAATTAATTACAAAGCCTCTAATTAATTAGATTAATTTTTTTAATCGAGTCCCGGCCCTAATATATATATATATATATATATATATATATATATATATACACACATGTTGCCTATTTTAGTTCCTCTCATTCCAAAACAAATGCTGTAAATTTAGTTTTTTGGAAATATTTTATATTTATTTGAATATTATAATATGTACTTACAGTAAATAATACAGTAAGTTTAATAAGCGAAATAATATTTTTATAGAACAGTTTTGTTGATAGTTTGAATGAATTTTAAGTTTTTGTCATTTTTAAAAAATACAGTTTTTTTGTTTTATATGTCTATAGTTTTTATTCATTTTAATTTCATTTTAATTTTGAGCTATATTTAGTTATTTTAAACTAATTGAAAATGAGGAATGTTGCTTTGACAACTTGCTAAAAAGTTTAAGTTTATATTTTATTACAGTTAATATTTATTTTATTTCAAGTAAAAAAAAAAGTTATGTATGATAGTAGTTTACTATATTAACCCTGTTTGGAAGTAAACAGAAATGAAAAAGATGCATATAAAGCAAACTTATATACACTAGGGACAGTACTTCTAATGAACAGGTTTGACTACTGTAGTGATTTCCACGAGTACAAATATTATTGTTTAAGCATATAATGATATTCTAAGGGATTGTGTGCTTCTAATTTTACATCAACAGTTTTGACAGAAACCTCTTTAATTCTAACATGGAATTAAAGAAGAACTAATCCCATCTGAACACCTCTGGTGTGACTTTAAATGCGGACCTTGAGCCAAAAACACCAATGACTTGTACATGCACTATATGGACAAAAGTATTGGGACACGCCCTTCTTTAGAACGGATAAAGGCACTTCCAAAACTGTGGCAACAGACGGAAACAATTCATGTATTTATAAATTGTATTTCCATTTCTGCTGCCCCAGTTTTGGAAGTGTCTATAATGACATTGGTCATTGGTGTTTGGTGATGAGTTTTTGGCTCAAAGTCTGCATTTAAAGTCTCTCCAAAGTTCAGCTAATATTAGGACTTTGCTTTCTGCAGACCAGTCAAGTTCTTCCACACTTTCTGAATCAATCATTTCTTTTTGAACCCAAAGGCATTGTCATGTTAGAATAGAAAAGGGTCCTGTCAAAGCTGTTGCTGTCAAATTAGAAAAACACAATCCATATATGCTTAAACATTAGGATTTGTACTCATGGAAATTACTACAGTAGTCAAAAATGTTCATTAGAAATAGAATACTTTTGGCAATACATTGTATATAATATATAAAGCAAACTATTATAGTGGCACTCATTATAAACAATATTTATTATAATGGCCAAGCTTAAATTTAAAGCACATATGTGACCCTGGACCACAAAACCAGTCTTAAGTCGCTGGGGTATATTTGTAGCAATAGCCAAAAATACATTGTATGGGTCAAAATTTTAGATTTTTCTTTTATGCCAAAAATCATTAGGAAATTGAGTAAAGATCATGTTCCATGAAGATTTTTTGTAAAATTCCTACTATAAATATATCAAAATGTAATTTGATTAGTAATATGCATTGTTAAGAACTTAATTTGGACAACTTTAAAGGTGATTTTCTCAATATTTTGATTTTTTTGCCCCCTCAGATTCCAGATTTTCAAATAGATGTATCTCGGCCAAATATTGTCCTATCCTAACAAACCATACATCAATAGAAAGCTTATTTATTGAACTTTCATATGATGCAAACATCTCAGTTTTGTAAAATTTAACCTTATGACTGGTTTTGTGGTCCAGGGTCACATATGTGACATGTCTATACAGATGTGTTATAAATTGCATTATAAAAGCCACTTTGGAATACAAGTCACAACATGTTTTAGATGAGAAAAAGCAACACTTCTGGAAAAATACAGTAGATACAATACATGCTGTCTGGATGTCATATGATGCATGTCATTTTATTTCATCATCTGTAAGTCAGTGTCATGTGATTGAGCCATCTGTGTGTTTTAGGGCTGATGGACAGATGTACAGGCCGATCATGATCCACCGGGCGGTGCTGGGGTCCCTGGAGAGGATGATCGCTATCCTGGCCGAAAACTTTGGAGGGAAATGGTGTGTTTGTGTGTTTGTGTTTGTGAGTTCAGAGTTTTCTGGAATTGGTAAAGTGAAATCTCTCTGCCTTTCTCAGGCCTTTCTGGCTGTCTCCAGCACAGGTGATGGTCGTGCCCGTAGGGGGCAGCAGTGAGACATACGGACGGGAGGTCAGTGGAAATACAACGCTCTGGACCAACTTAATTTATATCCTTATAAACAGTTTCTGGGTATGTGATGCATTCTGCTGTGATTTAAGGTGGTCCGCAGACTGAGGGAAGCTGGATTCATGGCTGATATTGACGATGATCGTGGAAACACCTTAAATAAGAAAATCCGCTCTGCGCAGCTCGCACAATACAATCATATATTTGGTAAGGACTCATTTTGAGATGGTTTCATGACATATACTTCTTGTGTCCCAGTTTATTTGTGGGGCACAAATGACAAACTTCACCTTTAAATGTTTTAATGGTTTAATTATTCCCTGCTGGTACACATGTAAAAAATGAGTGTTCTGGAGCATATTAAGAAAAGGTCAGATCAACTAAACCCTCCCTGTGTTTGTAACGCAGTGGTTGGAGAGAAAGAGCATGAAAGCGGCAGTGTTAGCGTGCGGACCAGAGCGGGCAAGCAGCTCGGCCAGAAATCACTGGAGGAAGTGATGAGCTCACTGGCTGAACTCAGAGACACACGCAGCAATCAGGAGGAGTTTTAAACTCACGTGAGGAACGGAGATGACTCTGAACACACTGACACACACCACGAGCCCCGCTCAGACTTTATATGAGCTTCATCAGATCCCTGTTGAGCTCTACTGAGACACAAACACATTTCACCAGTGGATCTCTGAGCCTGATGTGCTGCAGCTGCATTCGCTTTTTTTATTTATAATAAAATAATAAACTGCTTTTAATTTTCAGCCTCTCGGTTTCTTTGCTGATGTACATATTAATTAAGCTCTATGTATTGTAGGACTTTTCATTAATTAGGGGACACTAATTACTTTCATTAATTCACTAATGAACACGAAAGTGTTAAAATCAGCGATTATTAAACTAGGGACTGGGTTTGTGAAAAAAAAAATGCTTGGTGTGAAAATCAATTTAAAAATATTTTAAATTAATAATAATTGTAATTTATTTTAAGCTTTGGTATAAGGATAACGAAAATGCCAATTATTTTTTATATCACACTTAGTATTTTTAGTACAAATAAGTCTTACATTTTCATGCAAGCGTTTAAAGCAAGTTACTTTGCAAGGGGATCCTTGATGTAAAATCCTGGTATAAATCAAAATTGAATTTAAATAAAAAATATGCTGATTTGTGCATTAACTGATAAATGGTTAATAAAAGGTTTATTCATTATTTGTAATAAATTCACTTAAAATTCAGACTGTTTCTTTGTCGACATATTAAAATCTATGTCGTATTTTTATTAATTAGGAAACACTAATAACTTTCAAAGGCATAAATGCTTAAAAATAGAAAAATAAAAAAATGCTTTGGACTGATATTTAGTGTGAAAATCAACTGGAAATGTTTTAAAATAATGATTTTAAGAATTATTTTAGCTTTGGTATAATGATAACAAAAATGCCAATTATTTTATTTTTAATATTACACTTTGTACTTAGAGTACAAAAAAGTCTTAAATGGTGTATGTGCATTTATATTTCATAAAGCAAGTTACTTTGCAAGGGGTTCATATTTTGGATCCTTGATGTAAAAAATAGTTAAATGGTATAAATCAAAATTTAATTTAAATTTAAAAAATATATGTGCATTTAGTAACAAATGGTTAAGCATTTTGTTAGCTGCAAGGTTTTTTTATTATTTGTAACGTTCAGACTGTTTCTTTGTCGACATTAAAATCTGTTGTGTAGGTTATATTTATTAATTAGGAAACACTAATAACTTTTTAAGGCATATAACTGATCAGTAATCATTGGTTTAAATTAGGGATTTTCAAACTGAGGAGATTTAAAAAAGTTTTTAAAAATGCTTTGGATCAATTATTTATTGTGAAAAGGACTTCCAAATGACTCATAATAATTTTTCATTCATTTTCAATAATTATTTTCAATGATTTAAATTTGTTTTAGCTTTACAATAATAACAAATGACAATGATGTAAATAAAATATTTTTAAAATCAGAATTTTTGTCAGCACAAATGAATCTTGAATCATATGGCTGCATTGACATTTTAACAAGTGAGGTCTTTTGCAAAGGGGATTATGTTTCACATAAAAAAAATTAAAAACTCAAATGAAAGTTTAATTCAAATAGACCAAAAAGTAGTTATTGGTGCTAATAGATGGTTAAGCATGGCATTGTTAGAATAGAATTTGAATGGTTTTTAAGGAAAATGGGATCCTGTGCAAAACCCATCACTTTTAATGCTTTGTTACTAGGCTGTTCTGGTGGGTGTTATCCAAAAGTCATCACCAATAGAGTTACAACAGAACTTGTGAGCATAGTTATCTAACCATGTCTCTGAGAAATGCACCGCCCTGGATGGTCACAAGTTTGTCAAGGTTGCTATAACAAGGCCCCACTCTCAATCAAGCTCCATTACTACTGTGTATTATTAATAATTCATGTTATTTCACCTTGTCACCATTTCAAGGTCTCCAAACTGATATCCATTTGTGTTAATGCATAAATAGCACCAGCATCATCAGTGTATGAAAATAACCGATGTGCTTCAATAGAGAGCAGGGCGAGTGTTTGACTAAAATAGGAGTAATTCATAGAAGGGGGTGTGTGTTGTTGATGGAACAGGATAAAGCAGCACAGGTCAGGGACACTGAGACCCACTGGTGTTTTTGCCTTATTAGAAGAAAGGCGTCAGAATGGAGAGAGGACGTGACTCACGTGGGCGGAGGTCATGGCCGAAACATGCTCACACCCCAACAAATCTATACCGGATCCACAAAGGGCACCAAAAAAGACGTTTTATCTGATGCACGTATGAAAGACGGTGATATACTGGAATATGCGCTGCAGTTATGGGACCTTGGGACTTGGGAAACCAAGCCAGAGAGAGAAAGACGTAACAATGTGAAGAGTTTGAGACAAGTTCATGGCCGGGTTTTGCTTGAAAACTCACTCAAGTGTTCATGGGGACTCTTACTGCAGCATTTAAACTTCCACTGGACCTGAGAGAAGACATATGCTACCAAAATGTTTGGGATCAGTTACAAACTCAAGTTTAATATTAAAGGGTTTTATTCACAGCACTAACCCTACAGTACACTCTTAAAAATAAAGGTGCTTCACGGTGCCATAGAAGAACAGCTTTTGTCTAAAGGGTTCCATAAAGAACCTTAAACATCTGAAGAACCCTTCTGTTTCACGAAAGGTTCTTTGTGGCAAATAAGGTTCTTCAGATTATAAAAATTATTTCTGAACCTGATGTGCTGCAGCTGCATTAGCCTTTTGTATTTATAATAAAATAAAAAAATACTTTTAATATTCAGCTTCTCGGTTTCTTTGTTAATGTACATATTAATTAAGGTCTATGTTGTGTATGTCATTTTCATTAGTTAGGGAACACTAATTATGTTTATTAATTCTGAAAACTAGGGATTAGGTTTGTGGAAAATTCATAGAAATTTTTTTTTATGCTTTAGACCAATATTTAGTGTGAAAATCATTATTATTTTTAATTAATAATGATTTTAATAATTTATTTTAGCTTTGGTGTAATGATAACAAAAATTGTGCCGTTATTTTATTTTTTTTATATCACACTTAGTATTTTTCTCTGAGTACAAATAAGTCTTCAATTATATATGTGCATTTATATTTAATAAATTTTTAATACATTTAATAAAGCAAGTTACTTTGCATATTTGGGATCCTTCGATAAAAAGACCCTGGTATAAATCTAAAATTAATTTAAAGTCACAGAAAATTATGCTTATTTGTGCATTAACTAGTAAATGATTAAGCATTATGTTAGCTGCAAGAGTTTTTTTTTTATTTTTATTAATTTTTTATTATTTGTAATTAAATCACTTAAAATTCAGACTCTGTTGTCGACATACATATTAAAATCTATGTATAAAGAATGTATAAAGAACATTTAACATCTGAAGAAACTTTCTGTTTCACAAAAGCTTCTTTGTTGCAAATAAGGTTCTTCAGATTATAAAAAGGTAAGCAAGTAATGGTTCTTTAAAGAACTTTTGACTGAATGGTTCTTTGTGGAACCAAAATTAGTTTTTCTTTGGCATTGCTTGAGAAACTTTTAAAGCACCTTTATTTTTAAGAGTGTACAGTATGTGCAATAAAAAATGCTTAACTTGAGCTCTTTGCATACAAATGTCTTGTCTAAAAATGGTTCTTCTATGGCATCGCTTGAATAACCTTTTGAAGCACCTTTATTTTTAAGAGCCTAAGTACACTCTTAAAAATAAAGGTGCTACCCGATGCCATAGAAAAATCTTTTTTTGTCTAAATGGTTCCATAAAGAACCTTTTTTGTTTGTTTCACAAAAGGTTCTTTGTGGCGAAAGAAGGTTCTTCAGATTATAAGAAGGTAAGAAAGAAATGGTTCTTTAAAGAACCTTTGACCGAATGGTTCTTTGTGGAACCAAAAATGTTTTTTCTTTGGCATCGCTTGAAGAACCTTTTAAAGCACCTTTATTTTTAAGAGTGTATGTAATAATTCTTATGCAATAAGAAAGCTTAACGTGCGCTCTTTGCATACAAATGTCTAATTTCCTCTTTCTTTACGATAATGTACTTCCTCTTGGATTCTGAGAGCCAAAAAAAAGAACTTGACGTAATTTTCTAAAACTACATCATGCTAGAGATAAAGGTCATTCTTTTTTCAGTGGGCTGCAGAAGTTCATCAGAGGTTATTTAAGGCCTGCAGCGCTTTAGGAGTGTTTACAGCTCCGCGACGCGTTTGGTGTTTGATAGTATATAAGTACGGTCACGCGTTTGCTAATGGTGTCAGGGCTGCATATAGATGTGTAAAACTCTCCCATGAAAGAGTGGTGACACTGGCATGAACAGAGGGAAGTGGGAGGCCTTCCTGCGTTCTTCTGAGAAGGTCTGACAATCAGTGAGAACATGTCAAGCTGGAATGATTAAAAGACACGCTTAAAATAACCCGCCGGGAGCTCCTGCTGCGCTCTCTCTCCCTGATAAAAATAAACCGGTACGGTTCACGGCCACTGAAACAAAAACAGGAGGTAATTTCTTAATTTGTCATTCATGATTCACTGAGACCTACAGTACACTAGTTCAGTGTTCCCATCCTCCTGAAGTAACCTTATGATAAGTGCCTTGATTAAGGCCACAATGATTATAATTCATGCATCACACCTTGGTTTGGACCTACATCCTTTTGGTTAGCAGCCCAAAGCTTTAACCTCCAGACTACACCACCCTGGGAAATCTAGTACGACATGTTCCTGGATCAACATCCTTGTTTGTACTTGAAGAACATTCCAGTCAACTAGTAAAATTTTAGGGTAAGGGCTTAAGCAGGGATGTCCAAACCTGCTCCTGAAGAGGTCAATGTCTGGCAAAGTTTAGCTCCAAATTACCCCAACACACCTGCCTGGAAGTGTCTACTATGATTAGCTACTTCAGGTGTGTTTAATTGTGATTGAAGCTGAACTCTTTAGGACACTGGTCCTTCGGGAATAGAATTGAACACTTCTGCTTAGGGTCTTAAGGTTAGGTTTATGTCTTGCTGCCACTCTCCACTAAGGTGGTCCCAGACTTAGATGATGTGTTTTCATTTGCATGCTATGTGTTTTGTAAACAAAAACTGCAAAAGCTAACTGAAAATGCCAGTTTCCTGATTGTTGTGAATGCACAGGTGTTTATCATTTGTTCTGGAAACAAAGTTATTATCCTGGATGCTACAATCAGCTTTTCTGCTCATAGGAAAAAGATGGAATATGTTTGAGCATCTTTGATCATCCAATCTCATGTTTATCTTTCATGCAGCCAGTCTGGCGGACAATGTGGACATTAGCTTATTTTGACCCAGATCTGCTCACTTTAATAGTAGGAAAATACAGAAGTATAAATGAAATTGTAGTGTCTACTTCTGATGACACCTTAAGTAGTGTACTATACAGAGAATACTGAGCATTTTGCATCCTAGTACTGGATATTCTAACGCCGTCTGTTAGGAGAGAACCAGTCATCAAACTGTCTCAGCATCTTTTAATGGTCAAAAAATGAAACCTCGATGTATTTCCAGTGTCTGGCAGTCTGTGTTTGTACCTGTTCTCTTCAATGTCAGAAAATGTTGTACCTGTAGGGTTGTACCTATAGGGGTACCAGCTTTAATGCCCCTACTTGCGCAAACCTTAGTAAATGCAATGTGGACCAGTGTACCCCTGACTCCCAGACCTTGCATAAAGCCAGCCAAACAGATGAGGGATGCACTGAGTTGTCAGTAATTGGTGACTTGGCATTTGTCAGACATCCAGTTCCCATCTAAGTAGGACATTCTTTATATTCTTTGGAATAGGCAAGGGATGTCCAGTCCTGCTTCTGAAAGGCCACTATCCTGGAGAGTTTAGCTCGAGTCCAAGTTAAACACACCTGAGCCAGCTAATAAAGGTCTTCAGGATCACTGGAAACATCCAGGAATGTGCATTGGTGCAAGTTAAGGCTAAACTCTGCTGGATATTGAGCCAAGATTGGACTCCCATGGAATAGGCTATGGACCAGACTTTATACCATGCGAGACCACTTTGCAGTTTGTTACGGGGGCATTACCCTGAAAGGTGCATAGTACTACCTTAAGGGTACATATTACTACTGTAAGGTACCAATATGCACTTTTAAGGGGTAAAGTACAAAGTTGTCCCTTAAAGGGTTTTGCCACAGTGGCAATCTGTTGTACCTCTAAAAGTAAAATGTTTGCATGTTTTCTAAAAGTGAAGAAACCATCTGCCTGTTGTGTGGAGCAGTTTCGTTGTGTTTCTGCATACAGTTTTTGGGGCAGGTTATCTTATAGGAGATACCACATGAAGAGGCCAGCCTAGAAGACAAAAAGAAGTAACTGTGTTTAGACTTCAGAATTGTAGAAATCTGAATTTCTGTTTCGCCGAAGTAGGATTAAACATACATCAGAATTTACAGTTAGACCTGAATGCTGTGGCTCATTGACTCACCAGGAGGAAGATTGGACACCACTGGTCTAGTGTGGTAATTAAAAAGTGTGTTAAAACTATGTATCTAGTAGCTAGTAGAACAATGCAATACCCCTTTTATGGATAAATCAAACTTGCATAAATTCAGCCAAACAGATGACAGCACTGCACTTCCCAGTTTTGGGTTTCATTTTATTTTGATGGTCCCTTTAACACATTCTGTTGACTATAAGTAAGGTTTGCACCTACATATCTACTAACTCTCACTAGAGTAATAGTATAGTGGTAGGGTTAGCATTAGATTAAGTTGGCATGTACTTGCAAAGTTAGTCAGTGGAATGTCTGTTGGGAAACCAGCACAATAAAGAGTTAGCAGATATTAAGTAAACAGTCTACTAATACTTTAATGAGAGTTAGTTGACATGTAGGTGCAAAATAATTTGTCAATAGAATGTTCAAAAGGGACCATCAAAATAAAGTGTTACCCAGTTTTGTTTACAGCATGCATCAGATAGTCAGTAATTGGTGACTAAGCATTTGTCCGACAGCCAGTTCCCATCTAAGTAGGGCATAATTTGTTTGGATAGGCCAGGGATGTCCAGTCTGCTTCTGGAAGGCCACTATCCTGCAGCCTAGAAGTGTAAATGTGTTTAGACATCAGAATTGTAGAAACCAGAATTTCTGTCTGGCCAAAATTACTAACCATTCAGCAGAATTTACAGATGTGCTTTTAGTTGTCTAGTGCTGTTGTGTTCATTTCTGCTCCTGGAGAGCCACTATCCTGCCGAGTTCAGCTCCAGTCCTAATTAAAGACACCTGAACTAGAGACTTGTGTTAGGGCAGGCTGGAACTCAACTCTGCAGGATATTAATCCCCTAGGAGGTCTATTGGTCTAGTCTATAAAGTTCTACAAAGTACCTTAAAACTAAGTAGCTTTCAGAGATTTTATGTGCTTAGTTGGACAAACACTGATAAATGTTTTTAAAAATAAACTTTTTTTTTTCTTTTTCATCTGGACTGGTGCACCTCTGATTCCCTGAAGCTGCTCAATGTTGGTCAGATGACCAGTTCCTGTCTAAACGGGCCATTCTTTGATGGAATAGTTCAGGGGCAGCTCCAATCCTAATTAAAAACCAGCTAATTAAGGTATTCTAGAAAGGTCTAAGGCAGGTGTTTCCTGGCAAGTTAGAGCTGAACACTGCAGCTCATTGACTCACCAAAAGCAAGATTGGACACTCCTGGTCTAGTGTGTTAATTAAAAAGTAACTAAGTAGCTTTGAGACATTCAATGCCCCTACTTGGACAAACCTTGATAGATGAAGTGTGGACCAGTGTACCCCTGACTCCCAGACCTTGCATAAAGCCAGCAAACCAGATTACAGCACTGCACTTGCCAGTTTTGTTTACAGCATGCATCAGATAGTCAGTAATTGGTGACTTGGCATTTGTCAGACAGCCAGTTCCCATCTAAGTGGGGCATTCTTTGTTGGGATAGGCCAGAGATGTCCAGTCCTGCTTCTGGAAGGCCACTTTCCTGCAGTCTCAGAAAAAACCTGAATCAGCTAAACAAGGTCTTCAGGATCACTGGAAACTTCCAGGCAGGTGCATTGGGGGAAGTTGGAGCTAAACTCTGCTGGATATTAAGCCAAGATTGGACTCCAGTTGAATAGGCTATGGACCAGACTTTATACCATGTGAGACCACTTTGCAGCTTGTCACTGGAGCTTTACCCTGAAAGGGGCATAGCAGTATCTTTTTTTAGTAGTAGGTTTTAGGGGTAGATACAGTACAAAGTTGTCCCTTGAAGGGTTCCACCACAGTGGCAAGCTGTTTTACCCCTATATGTACATTTTTTTGCATGTTTTCTGACAGTGAAGAGACCATCTGACTGTTGTGTGGAGCGACCGACCAGAGTTGAGCTTCTGCATACAGTTTAGGGGCAGAAGTACAGTGAAAGTATTTAAAGTAATTTCAGAATGTTTTCTATCATTTTACATTTTTCATTTTTCATTTCATTTACATTTTTTACATTTAATAATCACATTTCCTTTTGCAAAGTCATATTTATTTCAAAGCTAACTTAAACAACATAAAACCAACTAAATTAAGTTAAAATATTTGTCTTTAATTGTTTGCATTTCTTAAACAATGCAATATGTTGAACACTAAAATTGGAACCTTCTCAAAAACAGACTTAACAAAGAGAGTTTGTAGCGTAAAATTAAATAAAAACTACATTAGAATGAAGGAAAAAAAACACTGAAACTAATAAACCTTTTAGTCAAAAGTTTTTGGCATGTTAGCTTTTCTGCAATGTCGAACAGGCCATTAGAGAGTCGAGACTATAGATGAAAAGATATATGATTATAATGTGGTAAAAAGCATCTTCTGGTTCTCAGAGAAGGATTTGGTGCACTTGTAAACTGTCACTATCAGATCAAATCATATGTATACAGCGGGTAAAATAAGTATTGAACACTTCACCATTTTTCCCAGTAAATATATTTCTAAAGGTGCATACAAATAAAACAAAACGAATAACAGAAATTAAGTTATGTGTAATAAAATGGAATGACACGGGAAAAACATTAAACTACTGAAATTGATTTAATACTTTGTACAAAAGCCTTTGTTGGTAATAACAGCTTCAAGACACCTCCTGTATGGAGAAACTAATCACATGCATTGCTCGGGTGTGATTTTGGCCCATAATTCCACAGTATTCAAATCTTGAAGGTTCTGTGGGCCTCTTCTATGAACTCTGATCTTTAGTTCTTTTTTCTATTGGATTTAAGTCAGGTGATTTGTTGGGCCATTCTAGCAGCTTTATTTTCTCTTTCTGAAACCAATTGAGAGTTTCCTTGGCTGTGTTTGGGATCATTGCCTTGCTGAAATGTCCACCCTTGTTTCATCTTCATCATTCTGGTACTGTAGGTGTTGGGACTAAACCAGCTAATATTCATTTCCACTGACAAGGGGCAGGATTGCTTTCTAATTACTGATAGATTTCAGCTGGTGTCTTGGCTTTCCATGCCTTTTTACACCTCCCTTTCTTCATGCGTTCAATACTTTTTCCCTGTGTCATTCCATTTTATTACACATAACTTAATTTATGAAAATTTGTTTTCTTTGTATGTATGGAATACTTGGGTTGTTACCGACATCTGGTGAAAATTTCAAGTCAACAGCATCTTTGGAAATATATTTCACATCATTTGGCTTACTTTGCTCCTAGCTGCCATTTATGAAAAAAAAAAAAAAAACTAGCTAGCTTACCAATTTAGGCAAATATTTAGGTAAATGATTTGCATGGTTTTATACATTGCCAAATCACCTATATGCATCATAAATAGTTTTAGATCTGCATAAATTTATGTTGATGCAACAGCCTTACATCTGTTAAGCTAACATTTTACTTTGACAAGCCAAAAACAGTTTTTAAAGCAAATGGATGCTTTCGACTCCTATGTGTTTCTCCATTTCACAGTCTGTCAGAAATTATGGGTGATTCCAAAATACATGGTCACATGACAGTAAAAGTGTACAGCTGCCAAGATACAGGGGATGGGTCAACTTACCCCACTCTCCCCTACAGCAAAACTTTCAGATGTGCTTCTGGACGTCTAGTGCTGTAGTGTTCAATCCTGCTCCTGGAGGGCCACTATTTTGCAGATTTTAGCTCCAGCCCTAATTAAACACATCTGAACCGGCTAATCAAGTCTTCGGGACCACTAGAGACTTGAGTTGGGGCAAGCTGGAGCTAAATTCTGCAGGATATTGACCCCCCCAGGAGGTCCATTGGTCTAGGCTAATAAGGATCCCAGAAGCTGCACAAAGCCAGTTTTTTTGTAGTTTTGTGTACAGTATGCATCAGATTGTCAGCGATTGGTAAGTTTATGTTGGTCAGTTGACCAGTTCCTGTCTAAATACGGATTTTTTTTTTTCTCGTAGAGTGCCGCTGTCCTGCAGAGTTTAGCTCCAATCCTAATTAAAAACACTCAAACCACCTAAATAAGGTCTTCTAATAATGTCTAAGCAGGTGTTGTGTGGTAAGTTAGAGCCGAACACTGCAGCTCATTGACTCACCAGGAGCAAGATTGGACACCCCTGGTCTAGTGTGTTAATTAAAAAGTCGATTTCAGAAGTTCAATGCCTGAGTGGGGCATCATTTGTTGGGATAGGCCAGGGATGTACAGTCCTGCTTCTGGAAGGCTACTATTTTGCAGAGTTTAGCTCCAGTCCAAGTCAAACACACCTAAACCAGCTAATCAAGAATTCCTGACAGGTGAATTGGTGCAAGTTGGAGCTAAAATCTACTGGACATTCAGCCAAAATTGGACACCCATGGAATAGGCTGTGGACTAGAATTTATGACATGCAAGACCACTTTGAAGCCTTTTTAGACTGGCTTAACTATAGTGTTTTTAGAGAGGGGTGAAAGCATGTGGTATATTTCTCTGGAACACGCTTTGACACATATTTGGGTAGCATGCCGCAACCCAGTACACTGTTTCCCCTTTCTTGGGCTCAATAAAATGCATTCATGTTGATGTAGAGCAAAGAGAAACAGTGATAAAGAGACCAGGCAGGAATCAGCTTAATCGCTTGGCTTGTGCATGCCAGTCTACTCAACATCCTCGCTTACATAGAACTTTCCAGCGATCCATCTAAAGCCCTTTGAGAGCGTCTTATCCTCCTCAGAGCCGAGCGCAGCCCCTGTCATTTTCCGGATATGTTTGCAGGACGATTACAGCTCTTGCCTGGACGCTGATGCTGACCCCGCGGTGGGCCGTTATGCATAACAGTCCCTAACAGAGCAGCTCAGTTCAGCTGCTGGCGGGCATCCACTGTAAACCATTCATGCAACTCCGCTCGCATAAGATGACCTCAATCCAAACCCTTTTTTATTTCTACACAGCAGAAGCTGGCACCGCATCGTTTATGTTTCATCACAGAGAGACGTCCAGACAAATATTAACTCCGCATGAACAGGTACAAACACAGACCATCAGACACTGGGAAAACACTGAGGTTTCGTTTCTTGACTATCAAAAGATGCTGAGACAGTTTAAAGATTTGATTCTGTCCCAACAGACGGTGTTAGGATATACAGCACCAGGATAGAAAACACTTACTGTTCCCTCTTTAGTACGCTATTTGAGGCTTTAGTCATAAAATTTTCTAAAGCAGTTCTAGTAAACACTATAATTTCGTTTATAGTTCACTATTTAAAACTTCCAGTGCACTGATGCTTGGAAATAAATGCTTTATTAACCATAATCCAATGGCTCGGGTCCCGTTTTCAACATGTGTCTGCTGTCTTTTTGTCTGGTGAAAATGGTACATCTGATCATGTCGTAAAGTAACAGCACACCTGTAGAACAAGCACTATACACTATAAAAATAAAGGTGCCTTTTTGTCTGAATGGTTCCATAAAGAACCTTTAACATCTGAAGAACCTTTCTGTTTCACAAAAAGTTCTTTGTGGAGAAAGAAGGTTCTTCAGATTATGAAAAGGTAGGAAAGAGATGGTTCTTTAAAGAAACTTTGACTGAATGGTTCTTTGTGGAACCAAAAATGGTTCTTCTATGGCATCGCTGTGAAGAACCTTTTAAAGCACCTTTATTTTTAAAAGTGTAGGATGATGTTTTAACAGTCTAAGGGCCAGATTTATTAAACAGGTCAAACTGAGACCACTATAAAAGCATTGATGAAGTTGATCTACTGACAATGCACAAATTAAAGATTACAAAAATTGAAAAAAATGGCTAATTAAAGAACACAGACACAGCTCATTTGCATAATGGCTAATCTGCCAAAAGCAGTGGGAAATTAGCAAGTGTTGTCATTCCTGTTATACAGTAACTTTTCTGTCTTTCTGATGTACTTACTCGTATTTTCTCTAAAATGAGTCACATATTTATAAGAAATGGCTTAAAGGATATATTTAGGTCTTATTTGTGACTTAAACAGATAATAGACATTAAAAAGTACTATTACTATTGTATTTTACACCTTTTTATTGATATAGGCATTACATTTTATCAAGTCCTCAGTGCAAAGTAATCAACTTTCACAAGAAATGCAAAACATGAAATTATAAAAACCTCAAAATATTTTTAAATAATGTTATAGACTAGGCTAAACTACATTTAACCATACATATAAATCATGTAAAACTATAGTTTTTTTTTGTAATTTTTTTTTTGTAATTTTTTAATAATTTGATATAATAAATTGATATTGTTAATTTTTCCCACTTGAATTCAATTGTATAAAGTCAAGTAAGCGTCAACTCTCACTCTTTTTTTTATGTTATCCTGCTTGTCACACTCTTAAAATTCCACCCTGATAGGCAATGTTATGGGGAATGTTTGTCCAGTCAAAAAAAAAAAAAAGTAAAACATATCTGACATAGTTATAAAAGTTCTGTTTATCTGTAGAAGATTAGAAAGCTAAATGCTGATCACTTGAAGAGCTATGTCTAACTTTGCTCAAAATTTCCCAATGCTCCTCACCAAATAAGACAAAAGTATGCCAATTATTTAACTTTGCTCTCAGATTATTCTTTGAAATGACTTGTCTAACAGGGTGGAACACCAGTGTTAACGGGTTCTAACAGTGAGCTTTCCTTCTTTGTCCTGCATTGTTTGCCATCTGTAATGTGTGGAACTGCACCTATATAATATTGACTCAAAACAATAAAAAAATAAAAATAAAAATCCAGAGATCTGGATACGGTTTGTACAGCATAAAAACCATTACGCCTATGGAATGTCCCCATAAAACATGTAAACCCAACGTGTGTGTGTGTGTGTGTGTGTGTGTGTGTGTGTGTGTGTACCTGGTATTCATCACATTGTGGGGACCAAATGTCCCCACAAGGATAGGAATACCAGTAGATTTTGACCTTGTGGGGACATTTCTCAGGTCCCCATGAGGAAACAGGTCTATAAATCATGCACAATGAGTTTTTTTGAGGAAGTAAAAGTGTGCACAATCTCCTGTGAGGGCTAGGTTTAGGTGTAGGGTAGGTGTAGGGCCATAGAAAGTACGGTTTGTACAGTATAAAAACCATTATGCCTATGGAATGTCCCCATAAAACATGTAAACCCAACATGGACACAGAATAAGTATATGCTTTTAATAATCAAGACATATTCTATTCATCAATAATTTTGTTATCGTTTCAAGAATAAAAATACTATCATGGCATGAGGGACATATAATAATTAAGTAGAAATGAACTATCAAACACTAACTGCACATTAAATGTACTTATTTCCTTTGATGATTTTACTTAACTTAGTTAAGTAGATTTTACTTATTTCCATAATTAAATTTTACTTAAATAAATGTGCATGCAAAAACTAGCCAATAAAAAATTAAATAATTTTTTTATTTTTTTTTTTATTTTTATTTTTTAGTGTAGTGTTATTTTTTCCACTTCATGTCTTTAGTAAATCCTGACAGTAGTTTTTAATGCCAAGAGAAGGTTTGCCTTGGCACAAGCTGTTAGAAAATACAGCCCTTAGGCAATTAAAAAATTAAAAGCATGTGCTCTGTGGATAGAACGTTTATGAACTGTTTTGCTGCATCATTAAAACTAACGTGAGGCAAAGAGAGTGATAGTTATTTATATGAAGTTCATAACAAAGATGTTCAGTGTTTAATTTCTGCTATGTAGAGATGCAGAAAGAAAAAAGAACAAACAAACAAAAAATTCTCACTAAAAGGTATCTGTGTATGATCAAAAGAAATGTTTCTGTAAAGAGAATAACTTCTGAGTTCTATTCCAGAACTTTCTGATGATCTGGAGGAGATTCTTTTGCCCACTGCTTCATCTTTAAAGACTCTTAAAGACCTTCTTTAAATAGTTTCTAGGTTATTTATGCAGGAAGGCGGCATGAACAGCCACCTCAGAAGTTCCTTATTACTGTTTAAATATTTTCTCAGAACTCCTGCTGCTGGTTTGAGAAGCGACTTCCCTGAGGGTCCATGTTTATAATGGTGACACGCTCTGATTCCACAGCACTGCCTGAGAAAAACATGTCAACAGGACTGGATTTCTTCATCCCGAGGTGGTCGAGGAGTATGTTTGCTTTCATGGAATCATCTTCCAATTATAATCAGTAGAGCAGAACGCTTGAATGCCATGTGTACAATGAAGCTCTCATACGCACTAATGTCACTAGTACCATGTTTGGTTTCTTACCCGTGAGAAAGTTCTTCACAGAAGCAGTACTTAGCCGCAGCAATGACCGCTCTTGACCAGTCGTATTATGGTCTGTAAGATCACAATTAGATACAGTTACGCTTAAGGCTTCTGTTATTAGCGTGATGCCGCAGCTATCGCATCGATTGCGACCACAGTTTCTGAGACTGTCATATAAAGGCTCTTAGAAGAGCTTCCATAGATCAGACACCTCCCTCCCCCTCATGTGAGCACCGTCTCGGGCCGTACGGGATTCGGCAGAGAGCGCTGTGAGGTGATGAGGAACAGCTGTAGGATTAGGACTGCGGGATTAACAGTTGGCTCATTCTGAAGCCAAAAATGTTTGATATGTGATGCAGCCCGTGTCTGTAAAATGACACAGATATTCGTCATTGAGCAGATGCTTTTTGTCCAAAGCACAGTGTACTTACTACAAAGACAGAACAGTCCCTCTGGAGCACTTAAAGTGTTTTACTCAGAGGAACAATGTGAATACGTTTGGAATAACCAAAACCGTACTACTCATACTTACTCATGCATGCATACAGTGTTCAGCAGAGTTTGCTGAATGGGGTATTACATAACTACCTGTAATTGCCAGAGTCATAATAATGTACAGTTGAGATCAAAAGTTTGCATACACCTTGCAGAATTAGCAAATACGAAATTTTTTATTTGGTACTTACCTGAATAGGATAACATAAAAGATGTTTACATACAGTCCACAAGAGAAAATAATAGTTGAATTTTTAAAAATGACCCCGTTCAAAAGTTTACATACATTTGATTCTTACTACTGTGTTGTTACCTGATTGATCCACAGCTGTGTTTTTTTTGTTTAGTGATAGTTGTTCATGAGTCCCTTGTTTGTCCTGAACAGTTAAACTGTCTGCTGTTCTTCAGAAAAATCCTTTTGGTCCCACAAATTCTTTGGTTTTTCAAGCATTTTTGTGTATTTGAACCCTTTCCAACAATGACTTGATGATTTTGAGATCTTTCTTTTCACACTGAGGACAACTGAGGGACTCATATGAAACTATTACAGAAGGTTCAAACACTCACTGATGCTCCAGAAGGAAAAACCATGCATTAAGAGCCGGGGGTGAAAACTTTTGAACAGAATGAAGATTTGTACATTTTTCTTATTTTGCCTTAATATAATATATATATATATTTTAATTTAGTACTGCCCTTCAGAAGCTACAGAAGATACTTAGATGTTTCCTATTAGACAAAATAAGTTAAATTTACCCTGATCTTTAAATTCCAAAAGTTTTCACCCCCTGGTTCTTAAAGCATCTTTTTTCCTTCCGGAGCATCAGTGAGTGTTTGAACCTTCTGTAATAGTTGCATATGAGTCCCTCAGTTGTCCTCAGTGTGAAAAGATGGATCTCAAAAACATACAGTCATTGCTGGAAAGGGTTCAAATACACAAAAATGCTGGAAAACCAAAGAATTTGTGGGACCTGAAGGATTTTTCTGAAGAACAGCAGGCAGTTTTTAGCAAGTCTATCACTTAACAAAAACAAAAAAAAAAAACACAGCTGTGGATCATTCAGGTAACAACACAGTATTAAGAATCAAGTGTATGTAAACTTTTGAACGAGGTCATTTTTATAAATTCAACTATTATTTATAAGAAATATCTTATTCAGGTCAGTATTAAATAAAAAATAGCATGCATTTTGTATGATCCCTCTATTTTGTTAAAATAATTAACATTTTGCAGATTCTGCAGGACGTATGTAAACTTTTGATCTCAACTGTTTTTAAAATAAGAGTCCTTATCACAGAAGTAATATAATTTTAAATAATATAGTTAAGTTAGAAATGAATTATATGTTTTCAGACACTTAGTTGCATGTTATTTGTAATTAAATGAAAAATGTATAATAATGCAATTAGCTGATTTATAGAGTGCTTTTTGACCCACTTACAGTAAGTAGGCCATTAATTTCATGTTTACTGATATTGTCTTTGAAATTTGGTTAAAGTGTTACTGCTGAATGTACTTACAAGCATTTATGATACACTAAAATATACTTTATATTTTATAATATAGTATTTACCTTAAATGGAATATGGAATAACACACTACATTTAAAATGATAATCAAGTACTTTACATGTGCTTTAGTATGACATAAGATAAATAAAGTATTTATATTCTGTGTACCTTAAAATAAAAACTGTATAGAAGTTAATTAAGAAACATAGTACTGAAAATGTCTCTTTAAGTACACTTAGGTGGCTTTCTGTTTCAGTAATACTGTATTATCTGCAAAAACATTTTGAAGTACTTGAAGTGCACTTCAAACTACAAAATAAAGCACATTCTAAATATGGAAATATCCTGAGGTCATGTGACAACACTGTAGCTTATGATACATTGTTGCATTCTGAGTAATGTTTCAAATACCGTTGTTTTTTTATTCATTTCATAGAAGACAGTGTGCAGTAAGAAGTATATTCCATTCCAGACATAGCCCAGGTGTTTTTAATTTAATTTTTTGGCACTTTTATTCATAGTCTAGTAAAAAGAGGACAGGAAATCATGGGGGAAATGCTGGGGAAATGTCTTAAGCAAGATCTGAGCTTGCATCGTCCACATGTGCGCCATGACCCAATGTGTTGAATCATGCACGACATTAACAAGAATCCAGCAATAGTTGAACTCCTGTGTGACCGTCCTTATAAGCATCTACCAAATGACAAATCACCAAAATTTTAATAGCATTAAGCTGTCTTGAATGATGGAATGCTTTCTGAGTTATGATTATGAACTGAAGCTCTTATGAGGTCTTTATTGCTGTTTCAATTGCTGTTAGTTTCCGTTTTCAAACTTTCCCAGCAATATTTTGCTGTATGGACGTGTGCTAAGCATTTCCTGTTCAGGATGAGTGACTCTGAGCATCCTGTTAAACACATTACACCAACATGAGGCATTTGGACTGGGGGTGCAAAGCCATCTGTCATTAACTAACGTGTCCCGCCGTGATGAGTGTCGTGTTTGCGCTTCAGTTAAATAGATGTGGAGACGCTGTAGAGCACTGTCACACTTCACTGTCTCTAAATATGACAATGATCTATCAATGTTTTTAAGACCATGAAATTGATGGTACATCTGACCAGTGTTGGGGGTAACGAGTTTCGTAATAATATTACTTTTTCCAAGTAACTAGTAAGTAACGCTTTTTAATTGACAAGAAAATATCTGAGTTACTTTTTCAAATAAGTAACGCCAGTTACTTTTCCCCCATTTATTGATTAAAAGCTCTCCTGTCCCCATGTTGAGAGAAATTGTGAGTAAGATGTTACTTTAGTTCTAGAATAAATGTGAACATGCATTAATTCATCTCACTCACTAAAAAAACAGATACAGTATTCCTCAAAATGAATAAAACACTGGAATTCAATGCAAACCTGCAATAATTAAATGTTAAATAATGCAAATATTGTTTATGTATTAAATCCCATTTTATTAACCGATGTCTTTGCTGCCGACCTTCGATGATACAATTCATCCATACTAATGGATAATCGAACATTTGTTTTCCTTTTTTTATTGCTGAAAAGTTGACATTTTTTCTTCTGTGGTCTACTGTACAGACGTCAATTTACTTTTCTCTAAGCCTGAGGCTTTTGGTGTGAAAAGGCTTTTACATTTGACAAAAATAGAACTTTTTATATTAAAAATAAACAAGCCCTGCCCAGATTTAAAAAGTAGCGCAAAAGTAACGTAACGCATTACTTTCCATAAAAAGTAACTAAATAGCGTAATTAGTTACTTTTTTAGGGAGTAACTCAATATTGTAATGCATTACTTTTAAAAGTAACTTTCCCCAACACTGCAACTGACTATATTACTAAGATTTTTTGTCTTGTTTCCAGTCAAAATATCTAAAATTTCTTAAATCAAGATGGATTTTCTAGACGAGTAAAAATTATTTTCATGTTTTCAGAAAAAACAAGTCAAAATTAGGCGAGTTTTTGCTTTGAACAAGCAAAATAATCTGCCAATGGGGTAAGCAAAAAAATCTTATTTCAAACAGAAAACAAGATTATTTTTCTTACCCCACTGGCAGATTATTTTGCTTGTTTCAAGCAAAAATGCACTTAATTTTGACTTGTTTTTTTCCGAAAATTTTTACTTGTCTAGAAAGTCCTTCCTGATTTAAGATTTTTAGATATTTCGCCTGGAAACAAGACGAAAAATCTAAGTAAGAAAATATTTTTTCCAGAATTCCTGATGATTTCAAATTAAAGTGTCCGCATCTTCCAAATAAATCTTGCACATTATTATTCCTTCTTTGCTCAGTTAGAGCTTTCACTAGCGTTTAGGCACCTTCAAGTAAAATACTGTCATCAGACAGACGCGAGTCCATGCCAGAAGCTTTCAGACACATAAGAATGACTCTCAGATGGAATCTCAATTATGGGACTCTGCTCTCAGGTCGACTGCAGCATCAGGGCTTCGCTGTAAATTTGATCTGCTTTAGGTTGCTTGTCGATTGTGTGGTCAGAAGGGTCAACAGACACAGTCTGTTTGTTTATTATGTGCCCATGTGCATAGGGTGACCCTCTTTTTGTCCTTATAATTGAAATAACATCACTGGACGTCTTTGTCGGGCAATTAACATCCGCTCCTTTTGGCCTCGGTGACCCTGTAGGCCGCTGGCCCCGGTGGGTGTCCCCTTAACAGGCCCCTTGTGCATCTTGTTTCCACGCTTCAAGGATGGAAATTAGTAGACTGGCTGTTTCCTTCGTTTTTTCGCTCGTTTTACACAGACACAAGAACACACAGTCTGTTCTTTGATCTCCAAGGCCATAATATCACTGGAATGAAGCAAATATTGACTCCATCTGACCCAAACCAATCATTCCAGTCTCAGTCTCTCTCCTTCTCGCTCAATTTTGTTTCCTGTTTGCTGAATGTAGATGTTTTACTGCAAAGTATATATATTTTTTTGCTTCTGAAAAGTGTTTTCTCAGCAGGCATGTTCTTTTCTTCTCTCTCTTTACCTTCTTTCCTCCCTTGAGTCCCTTTTGCCAGTGCCCTAAACTTAGCACATTTTATTTCTGCTGCTTATTAGGGATGTTTACTAGGGTGACCTACTATTATTGTTCATGTTAAATGTTATGATCTTAAACCCTGGCGCGTAACTCACATGTGACATTTCAAAGCGGCTGTCCCTCTTCTTTAAATAGACAATCCCTTGTTACAAATAAGTGTGCTTAACTCAACTGAATGTGCACTTCACTCTTAAAAATAAAGGTGCTTCACGATGCCATTGAAGAACCTTTTTTGTTTAAATGGTTCCATAAAGAGCCTTTAACATCTGAAGAACCTTTCTGTTACACAAAAGGTTCTTTGTTGCAAAAAAGGTTTTTCAGATTAGAAAAAGGTAAGAAAGAGATGGTTCTTTAAAGAACCTTTGACTGAATGGTTCTTCTATGGCATCGCCGTAAAGAACCTTTTAAAGAACCTTTATTTTTAACGTTTTTAAGTTTATTTTTAATCTTGCGGATCCATATTATTGAAATAAAAGGCTGCTTAAGTGCACTTAAATAGAGATACTTTCATCTCTCTTGGCACACTTCTAAAAAGTTCACTTTTTAATACTGTCAAAGTTTTAATAAGCTTTTGTCACACTTTAAAGAAGTACACTTACTACATGACTATACTAGTTGTTTATAGTTTTAACTGTATTGTGTTGTGTCATATTGCCTTTAAAGTTAAAACACTTTAAGTGTACTAAATTGCAGCTTCGTTATAAATGTGTAATTACAAATGCATTAAACTACATGACATACAAGGTTCAACAGAAATGAAAATAAAGTGTATTTATGACCCTGGATCACAAAACCAGTCATAAGTAGCATGGGTATTTTTGTAGCAATAGATGCGTGGGTCAAAATTATTTTTCTTTAACGCCAAAAATTGTTAGTATATTAAGTAAAGATCATGTTCCATGAAGATATTTTGTAAATTTCCTACCATAAATATATCAAAACTAGAAATATGCATTGCTAAGAACTTCATTTGGTCAACTTTAAAGGCGATTTTCTCAATATTTAGATTTTTTGCATCCTCAGATTCCAGATTTTCAAATAGTTGTATCTCAGCCAAATATGGTCTTATCCTTACAAACATCCTCATCAATGGAAAGCTTATTTATTCAGCTTTCAGATGATGATTTTTTTTTTTTTTAAATGACCCTTATGACAGGGTCACATTTTTGTTTCAGGTGTAACACTTTAACCATATTTAAAAGACAGATGTATTTATGAAATACATAAGTCGTACTCAAAAGAGCACTCTAAACTTCAGCTAATTGCATTTAATATAAGAAAAAGAATAGAATTATGAAATTACATATAAAGATGTACTTGCATCTTACTTAAATGGTACAAAAAGCACTCTAAAGTTCAACTAACTGCATTTAATATAAATTCCAACTACATTTTCATTTAATTTCAATCAACATGCAATTAACTATCCAAAAACATTGCATTCAGTTTGCCCTTTATATATAGATTTTTTATAATATATGTGACCCTGGATCACAAAACCTATTGGGATTTATACATCTTCTTGTCATGATCCTGCCCTGACAGCCCTGTCTGTCTTGTCTTTGTTTAATGTTTCCTTGTTTGTATTGTGTGTCAGCACATGGCTGTGTCTTTGTTTATGTCTGCCATGTGCTCCTGTTGCCCCACCTCCTTGTTTCCCTTTTCCACGCCCTCTTGTTTAGTCCTCGTTTGTTTGAGTGTCGTCACCTGTTCTTCTCGTTTGTCTAATTGTACTCACCTGATCCTCATGTCATTTCCTCCCTTTATATTGTGCTCTTTCCCTCTTGTCTTTGCTGGTTCGTTTTGTGAGTTTTGTGAGTTTGTGTAAATTTTGAACTTTGAGATTTTTCAGTCTAGCTCTATATTGCCGTCAGTGTTTTTCCCCGTTTAACTAGTTTCCTTAGTTTTTCCCCTTCTCCCTTTCTTGTTCCCTTAGAAGTAATTTTATTTATTTTTGTTATCCTTTTGATTTGTTCTTTCTAGTCTTTTTGATAACCTCTATTTTTTGGTTTTACCTAGCTCTTCCCCGTCTTAGTTTAAGCTTATTTTTTGTGCCTGTCTTTTGTCTTGTCATTTGTGTGTTTGTCCGTTCCTGCCCGGCCTCCTGAGTTCCTCCTGAGTCTCTTGACCTCCCCGGATTCCTCTGTAGTGTGTTCCCGGCCTACCTTTTGGACTGTCTTCCTGCCCCTTCCCTTTTGTGCCCTGTCCAGTCAATAAACTGTTTAAGCTCATTCTGCATTTGGGTCCTCTCTCTTGCTAAACCCTGACAGAACGAACCAGCCATCCAGGACCCAGCATAATGAGCTTGAAGATTGTTCCTCCCGCTACCACTGAGGAATATCTGGCACTCCAGCAGGCAGTGGCATCCCTTCGCCAGCAGGGCGTGGAACCACGGTCCTATTCCCAGTTCTTCTGGACCATGGCTAGGGGTCTGGGTTATGACGACTCGGCCCTGAAGGAGGCCTTTAACCTCACCCTGGATGACCCCTTGCCACGCTGGGAAATGGAGCAACTTCAAATCCTGGATTTCTGGGGCTTTTCCAATTACTTGCACCATCGCAAGGACTGGCAGATCCTTAACCCTCCGGAGAATGTCGGCAATGACCAGCCTGCCCTTCTTTCCCCTCCGAGTCAAGTCCATCATCTTCTGACTCCCACAAGAATACGGAGGGATCGTAGGAAGAGGGCGGCTCGATCTGCTGCGTCTGCCAGAGAGTCCGCGCCAGTGTCTGCTCCAGCCCCTGAGTCCGCTCCAGTGTCTGCTCCAGCCCCTGAGTCCGCTCCAGTGTCTGCTCCAGCCCCTGAGTCCGCTCCAGTGTCTGCTCCAGCCCCTGAGTCCGCTCCAGTGTCTGCTCCAGCCCCTGAGTCCGCTCCAGTGTCGGCTCCAGCCCCTGAGTCCGCTCCAGTGTCGGCTCCAGCCCCTGAGTCCGCTCCAGTGTCGGCTCCAGCCCCAGAGTCCGCTCCAGTGTCGGCTCCAGCCCCAGAGTCCGCTCCAGTGTCGGCTCCAGCCCCAGAGTCCGCTCCAGTGTCGGCTCCAGCCCCAGAGTCCGCTCCAGTGTCGGCTCCAGCCCCAGAGTCCGCTCCAGTGTCGGCTCCAGCCCCAGAGTCCGCTCCAGTGTCGGCTCCAGCCCCAGAGTCCGCTCCAGTGTCGGCTCCAGCCCCAGAGTCCGCTCCAGTGTCGGCTCCAGCCCCAGAGTCCGCTCCAGTGTCGGCTCCAGCCCCTGAGTCCGCTCCAGTGTCGGCTCCAGCCCCTGAGTCCGCTCCAGTGTCGGCTCCAGCCCCTGAGTCCGCTCCAGTGTCGGCTCTGAAGTGTAAGCAGAGAAGGAAGAGGGCAGCCCAGAAAACTGCCTTAGTCTCTGTGTCTCCCGAGCCAGCTCAAGTCATGCCGGAGTCTGCCAAGACCACTCCAGTGTCGGCTCCAGCCCCTGAGTCCGCTCCAGTGTCGGCTCTGAAGTGTAAGCAGAGAAGGAAGAGGGCAGCCCAGAAAACTGCCTTAGTCTCTGTGTCTCCCGAGCCAGCTCAAGTCATGCCGGAGTCTGCCAAGACCACTCCAGTCATTCCAGAGCTGGCCAAACACACTGCCACGCTTCCTGAGCCCGGTCAGGACACTGCCACGCTTCCCGAGCCCGGTCAGGACACTGCCACGCTTCCCGAGCCCGGTCAGGACACTGCCACGCTTCCCGAGCCCGGTCAGGACACTGCCACGCTTCCCGAGCCCGGTCAGGACACTGCCACGCTTCCCGAGCCCGGTCAGGACACTGCCACGCTTCCTGAGCCCGGTCAGGACACTGCCACGCTTCCCGAGCCCGGTCAGGACACTGCCACGCTTCCCGAGCCCGGTCAGGACACTGCCACGCTTCCCGAGCCCGGTCAGGACACTGCCACGCTTCCCGAGCCAGGTCAGGACACTGCCACGCTTCCCGAGCCAGGTCAGGACACTGCCACGCTTCCCGAGCCAGGTCAGGACACTGCCACGCTTCCCGAGCCCGGTCAGGACACTGCCACGCTTCCCGAGCCCGGTCAGGACACTGCCACGCTTCCCGAGCCCGGTCAGGACACTGCCACGCTTCCCGAGCCCGGTCAGGACACTGCCACGCTTCCCGAGCCAGGTCAGGACACTGCCACGCTTCCCGAGCCAGGTCAGGACACTGCCACGCTTCCCGAGGCAGGTCAGGATGCAGCCTCTCCTCCTGAGCACAGTCAGGTCACAGCTGTTCCTTCGGGGTCAGGTCACATCTCACCCGAGCGTCCTGAGTCGGCTCCCAAGATGGCCGTCAACTCTGAGTCCCCGGCCAAGAAGGCCGCCGATCCCGAGTCCCCGGCCAGGATGGCCGTCAATCCCGAGTCCCCGGCCAAGATGGCCGCCAACTCTGAGCCCCTGGCCAAAGAGGCCGCCGTTCCTGAGTTCCCGGCCAGGATGGCCGTTGATCCTGTATCCCCGGCCAAGATGGCCGTTAATTCTGAGCCCCCGGCCAAAGAGGCCGCTGTTCCCGAGTTCCCGGCCAGGATGGCCGTTGATCCTGTATCCCCGGCCAAGAGGGCCGCCGATCCCGAGTCCCCGGCCAAGATGGCCGTTAATCCCGAATCCCCGGCCAAGATGGCCGCCAACTCTGAGCCCCTGGCCAAAGAGGCCACCGTTCCTGAGTTCCCGGCCAGGATGGCCGTTGATCCTGTATCCCCGGCCAAGAGGGCCGCCGATCCCAAGTCCCCGGCCAAGACGGCCGCCAATCCCGAATCCCCGGCCAGGATGGCCGTTGATCCTGTATCCCCGGCCAAGAGGGCCGCCGATTCCGAGTCCCCGGCCAAGATGGCCGCCAACTCTGAGCCCCCGGCCAAAGAGGCCGCCGTCCCTGAGTTCCTGGCCAGGATGGCCGTTGATCCTGTATCCCCGGCCAAAGAGGCCGCCGTCCCTGAGTTCTCGGCCAAGATGGCCGCCAATCCTGAGTTTCCGGCCAAGATGGCCGCCGTTCCCGAGTCCCCGGATTCATCCCCTAAACCAGTTCCAGTAGCCCTGGAAGGCTTCCCGGATTTGACTCTCAAGCCAAGTCCCAAGCTCCCTCAAATCAAGAGCACCCACAGACCTAGAGGGGCTTCTAGAGGTTTTCCTGGCCCTCCCATCCCACCCCCTGTGTTTCCTGGACCTAGTGGGCCTTTAAGGTGGCCTCCCCCCTCCTCTGTCCCAAGCCAACCCCCTGGACTTTTCCTTCCCCCTCCTTTTCCTCCAAGTTCCCCTGGCTACTCTGGGTTTCCCAACCCGCCACCCCACCCACCCTCCCAGTTTATACCCCCTTGGCCGTTGCCCATTATGGACGCCTGGAGGCGTCCGTCAGGGGGAGGGTACTGTCATGATCCTGCCCTGACAGCCCTGTCTGTCTTGTCTTTGTTTAATGTTTCCTTGTTTGTATTGTGTGTCAGCACATGGCTGTGTCTTTGTTTATGTCTGCCATGTGCTCCTGTTGCCCCACCTCCTTGTTTCCCTTTTCCACGCCCTCTTGTTTAGTCCTCGTTTGTTTGAGTGTCGTCACCTGTTCTTCTCGTTTGTCTAATTGTACTCACCTGATCCTCATGTCATTTCCTCCCTTTATATTGTGCTCTTTCCCTCTTGTCTTTGCTGGTTCGTTTTGTGAGTTTTGTGAGTTTGTGTAAATTTTGAACTTTGAGATTTTTCAGTCTAGCTCTATATTGCCGTCAGTGTTTTTCCCCGTTTAACTAGTTTCCTTAGTTTTTCCCCTTCTCCCTTTCTTGTTCCCTTAGAAGTAATTTTATTTATTTTTGTTATCCTTTTGATTTGTTCTTTCTAGTCTTTTTGATAACCTCTATTTTTTGGTTTTACCTAGCTCTTCCCCGTCTTAGTTTAAGCTTATTCTTTGTGCCTGTCTTTTGTCTTGTCATTTGTGTGTTTGTCCGTTCCTGCCCGGCCTCCTGAGTTCCTCCTGAGTCTCTTGACCTCCCCGGATTCCTCTGTAGTGTGTTCCCGGCCTACCTTTTGGACTGTCTTCCTGCCCCTTCCCTTTTGTGCCCTGTCCAGTCAATAAACTGTTTAAGCTCATTCTGCATTTGGGTCCTCTCTCTTGCTAAACCCTGACACTTCTGAAATCTAAATAAATAAGCTTTCCATTGATTTATGTTTTTTGTTAAATTTAGTTGATTTATTTGAAAATCTGAGGGTGCAAAAATGTCAAAATATTGAGAAAATCGCCTTTAAAGTTGTCCAAATGAAGTTTTTAGAAATGCATATTACTAATCAAAAATTAAGTTTTGATATATTTATGGTCGGAAATTTACAAAATATCTTCATGGAACATGATCTTTACTTAATATCCTAAAGATTTTTGGCATAAAAGAAAAATGTATCATTTTGACCCATACAATGTATTTTTGGCTATTGCTACAAATATACCTGTGCTACTTAAGACTGGTTTTGTGGTCCATGGTCACATATTATAAAATAATAAATACTCTTTTTAAAGTATGCTAGAGTACTTCTTTTCTACATAGGATAGCCTTTAACTTTAACATGATTTGTTACTTGCTGCTGCCATGTGTATGTGCTCTAAGGCACAAGCAAATAAATGAGTCTAAACTATGCAGCGCTCCAATTCTGATTTCATGGTTAAAAAGCAAATATTTCAGATGTTTTGCTGCTGTAAGGAGGGGTTAATGTCACAGCTGAACTCTAAAGGATGAAATGGGTCAGTCAGAGGCTGTTTTAGGGTCACATAAAGGTGAGAGCAAACTCATTTTAGATTAAGTTACAGATACTGACACACAAGCACATGCAAGAACACTGATAATGCATGTTGGAACATCACACAGTGCATAACATAGTCAATACATCATTGTCAGTAAATGTTCTTACTCCACTTTTGTCTTTAGAAGTACAATACTGTTCAAAACTTTGGGGTCATTGATTTTTTTTTTTAATTAATACTTTTACTCAGCAAGGACGCATTAAATCAATCAATTTACGATGTTTATAATGTTACACAATATTTCCATTTCAAATAAATTCAGTTCTTTTGAACTTTCTGTTCAACAAAGAATTCTGAAAAATAAAATGCATCAGTTTCCACAAAAATATTATAGGCAGCACAACTGTTTTTCAACATTGATAATAATCAGAAATGTTTCTTGAGCAACAAATCAGCATCTTAGAATAATTTCTGAAGGATCATGTGACACTGAAGACTGGTGTAATGATGCTGAAAATTCAAAGAAATAAATTACATTTTAATATGTATTAACATAGAAAATGTATATTTTAAATTATAAAAATATTTCACAACATTAGCATTTTTTTACTGTATTTTTAAATAAATGATGAACAAAAGAGACTTTGAAAAACATAAAAAATCCTACTGACTCCAAACAGTTTATATGAGACTTTTAAGATCTTTGGCATTATGTATAAACATGCATTTTGTTTGGTTTTCAGCTTCTCTGTATTCTCATGAATCATTTTGTTCCTCTAGTAGCTTTCCTTTCTGCTTTACTCAGATTTGCCATTATATCCGGAGGTTATGATTTAATCCAAGATAGGTCAGGAAACACCCACAGAAACAGAACTTTATCCAGTGCATAAGCAGTGAAGCGCAGCCGTCACCCTACATTTCTCTCAGCGTGATTACGATATGCTATCTTGTTTGTTAGATACATGTTATCTTTGTTCTGCTATATTGGCATGATTACAGGCTTTGAACGTCTCTCATGTAGTTTCCTCTCACCTCTCACAGCGCTTTGTTTATGCGGTGTCTCGTCACGGATGAAACCATACAGTGGCCCTTGATTCAGTGATTTATAAATATATATATAGTTTTCCTCTGATCTCGTGCGGCTCTTGTGATTCATCAGTCATCAGTTGTGTATCTTGACATGCTTGACGGACCTCGTTCTCAGTGGTTTTTAATTTATGCACCCCTCCCTTAACAGTAAACAAATGCAGTTGCCCCAATGTTTTTTAGAGCAATTTCAAGATTATTATGCCTTTTTAAAGACTTCTGAGCAACTGTGACCCAATCAGACTGGCAAACTATTTTTACTACTAAAGTTATTTTGAGGTCTAATTAAAAATATTTCCAATCTTTAGGAGTCATTATGATGATCTCTCTTGAGCTTTATTGAGAGTGTTGTTTCAAGCATTCATTGCCATTAAATATAAATGTGATTTTTCGAGTCCAAAAATATTCAGTGCGGTCTCAGGCTTTTCGTATCTATAAAGTGGGGTCAAAAGTATGAAATCGCATTAAAAATCTGGATTCAAAGATTTAGAAAATATTAAAACAAGTATTGTGGATTGTTTCCACACCACTGTCTCTTTAACTGTTGGTGGCAAAGAAACATTCAATAAATCAAATAAACCAAATAACTGTGAGGTTCTGAGTAAAACACCAAAAAAAAAAAAAAAAAAAAAAAAATCTGTAGCAGTGGATTTGTATGTTGGTTTCAAACATTGTTCAAAACTTAACATTAATGTTTTTATGTTTTTTTAAAGAAGTCTCTTCTGCTCACCAAGCTTGCATTTATTTGATGCAAAGTACAGCAAAAGCAGTATAATTTTGAAATATTTTTTTCATATTTAAAATTACTATTTACTATTTGAATATATTTTAAAATGTAATTTATTTCTGTGATCAAAGCTGTATTTTCAGCATCATTACTCCAGTCTTCAGTGTCACATGATCCTTCAGAAATCATTCTAATATGCTGGTTTGCTTTTTAAGGAACAGTTTTATTATTAATTAGCATTTATCTGAAATAAAAATATTTTGTAACATTATACAATATACTATTTAAAATTTATATATTTATTGGGATTTTTTTTTTTTTTTTAGAAATTAATAAGTTTAATTCTACTCAGCTGTTTTCAATATAATAATAATAATAATAATAAATATTTTTGAGCAGCAAATCAGAATATTAGAATGATCTCTAAAAGATCATGTGACAAGTGTAATGATGCTAAAAATTCAGCTTTAAAATCATAGGAATAAATTACATTAAAAAATATTCAAATAGAAAACAGTTATTTGAAATAGTAAAAAA
The DNA here is from genome assembly GCF_049309525.1 of Garra rufa. Lineage (NCBI taxonomy): Eukaryota > Metazoa > Chordata > Actinopteri > Cypriniformes > Cyprinidae > Garra > Garra rufa. The sequence goes on from NC_133369.1 coordinate 44,439,384, forward strand.
TGTTTTTTGTTTTGTTTTTGCTGTACTTTGGGTCAAAAAAGCAGAGACTTCTTGGTGAGCAGAAGAAACTTCTTTAAAAATCATTAAAAATCTTACTGTTCAAAAACAACAAGTGTGAATATATACTTAAAATATAATAAATAAAATAAATATAAACTTTATAAATTATTTGAGTTATGTTGTCACACCATGCCATTAAAAACGTAACTTTTCAGCAATATTTAAACAGTAACTGAAACTATACAAAAAAGGACATTTTAATTAACATTTATATCATTTAATTTGACATATTATTTTTTTATACACTGTAAAACGTTTTAACCAGTTTCAACTTAAAAACTTAGTTTAGCAGCTGCCTTAAAATTGTAAGTTATATCAACTTAAGTCATTTAAACTCAAGTTGAATCAGCTCATTTTTATTGTAATAAGTTAAAATGACTTCAAGTGTTAAGCTGATTCCACTTAAAAACTTAAGACAGCTGCTGAACTTAGGTTTTTAAGTTGACTTAAGTTGAAACTTTTTACAGTGTACTATTAATAAATTATCCTATATTTCACATGATTAAACATCAATCTTCTTTTTTTTACTTAAACAGTGTGTTTTTTTGTGTGTATTTTCTTTTTTTCTAGGCAATAATGTTCATTGCAGCCTTGAAGTTTTTGTACAAAAATGGATTTCAATTAATAATTCTACCCTGGAGAAAAACCGTGGAGAAAAGATTGAAAACTAAACCCTAGTCTCCACTATGTGCTGATACCGAAAGTAATTATAATGAACTATTAATAGTATCTGTGTGATACTAAACTCATGTGGCGTTCACTGCTGAACAAATATCTACACAGTTTCTGCTGAACAGTGATGACACATGATGTACAGGTGTGTGTCAGAGCCAACAAAACACATGAAGAATGAATTGAGTGCTATGAGAAGGAGAAGAAAACAGATGGAGAGAGAGAGAGAGAGAGAGTCAGTGTGGCCTCCGCACACCCCTTAGCTGTCCAGCGTCACACCAGATTTCCACAAGGACAAAAAAAGTTGTCGGGTGAACGACAGGAAAAAACCTACACCCCTCCCTCTCTTACTCGAGGGGAGTGTGTGAGAGTGAAAGAGAGAGAGAAAGACTGTGACAGAATAGACATACGAGTCTGAAGAACCGAGGAAAACCTCGCCAAGCAACTCCTTCAACTCCGCGGATCTTGTGTTTGCTTCTTTCGCTCTTTCACAAACTTGACGCAGAACGGATTCGTGCGGGAGACAGACGCCAGTGTGAGGAGTTCACGCACAGAACGACAGAATGACGACTGGATCTGTGAGCAGGTAACGCGCACATGCACTCGCACAATGACAGCGCAAACGCGCGGGTTTGGGCACGTTTGTGACTTTTGCGCATCGTTGTATCGGATGGAGAGACATTAGGTGTCTATTGAGTCTCGTATCCTGTTCGTGCCACTGGCTGCGGGCGCAGGGGGGAAGGTTTCGGACACGGGTTCGAGTCTGGCTAGATCACAACCACGAGAATCAGCTACAATAGACTGTTTCTGGTCAAATCAGAACACTGACTATAAATATATATTGCTAATGCATATTTCATATATACGTCAAAAATCAAAAAGGAATGCTAATGCCAAATCATAATTTGGAATAGATCCTGATAGGCTCCAAACATTTCTTTAAGTGCCTCTAGGGTATGTTTTTGCAAGCTGACAAAGCTTAAAGTCTTGATTAGAGGATTTTAATATGCCTGTTCGTTGATAATCATCTTCTAAATTACTTTAAAGCATGATTTCTACAGTCTCATTTCTCTGTTGAGTTTCAACACAATTTCAATTTCTGTAATTAAAAGTGAAAGAAAAAAGTAAGTGCACTTCGCAGCAGGTTGTTATTGCGTTGTTTTAAAACTTCATTGTGATGAAGTGGTTCGAATTCGGATCCGTGGCATTCCTTTCGGATTATTGGGCGTGTTTAAATCGCCAGTAGCAGGGCTCTTGTATCGGGACGCAGGCTTTGTGGCGGGTTCCTCCAGTAGTCTGCAGCGGGCGGGTGAAAAAACGTGGCCGGAGGCGGGGGGTCGTTACTGCGGCTTGAGCGACCCCGCTCTGCGCTCTGGGACTCTGTAGTTCTGGCCTGATGCTGTGCTGAGGTTTCCGTGGTGCGCCGCTTTAACCCACATGTATGATTACGGGTCTGCGGCAGCACTCAAAATGTCATGCATCATTTTACACTGTTCTGAAACACTAATAGTAGACCACAGATGATGTGGAAACTCATCAGACAGATAAACATTATTGGTACAAACAAGCCTCACGTTCTCTTGAGACAGATTGCTCAAGTGTTTGGGGTCCAGTGGAGCAGGGATTTTGAAATTAACCCCTTGTGATCACTTCAGAAATGTAAACAACGTTCCTCTGACCTATTTACTAGAACCTCCTGACTAGCTATGGAGTTTTGTCCTCTGTAAAGGACAAGTTTTAGCTATTTCTCTGAGACATGTCACCGTTTTAAGTCTGGATGTCCTGTATAGAGCACATTCAGATACTAAATGTTTGGAAGTTTTCACCACTGTCTCTCGTTGGTCTTTAAAATGTTACTGCGGCTTTGCTCTGGCACTCTGTAGTTCTGGCCTGATGTACATTAATTTAGAGATCAAATTTAACACCCTTATGAAAATATGATATTTTGTAATGGTCATTTAAATTCTCATAAAACAACATCTCATGAAAATGGTATGGGGTTTCAAATTAAAATATAACTTTCTGTTATGAAACAGGACATTCATTTCACGAATATCCACTGTCGAGGACATCAGGACTTAATGCATGTTTATTACACATTTTGGGAAACACCGCAAGTGAATAGTGAAATTATATTTCAATATGCTATGAAATATTAGATATTATTATGAAAATCTTGCCAATTATCACTCCCATTATTACACGTATTTGTTCATTATATGTTGCCCCAAAAACACATGTGACCCTGGACCACAAAATCAGTCATAAGGATCAATTGAGATTTACACATTATATGAAAGATAATATATATATATATATATATATATATATATATATATATATATATATATATATATATATATAATGAATAAATAAGCGTATTTGACAATATTTGGTCGAGATTCAACTATTTGAAAAGCTGGAATGCGAGAGTGTGAAAAAATCAAAATATTGAGGAAATCGCCTTTAAAGTTGTCCAAATGAAGTTCTTAGCAATGGCTATTACTTATCAAAAATTACGTTTTGATATATTTACGGTTGGGAATTTACTTAATATCTTCATGGAACAAGATCTTCACTTAAAATCTGATTGTTGGCATTAACAAAATGATTTTGGGCATTAAAAAAATCTATATTTTGGACCCATACAGTGTATTTTTGGCTATTGATACAAATATACCCGTGCTACGACTGGTTTTGTGGTCTAGGGTCACATGTTTTATAGATGCATTGTTAATAATGGAAAAAGCTGTTCATGGCCATTTCCACACTTTCACATAAATAAAAATGGTTTATCAAATCATGCCATTATATCTTTAAACAATATAGTTGAGAATCATCTTTATATAAAGTTTGGTACAGTATGGAAAATAAAAATTCATTTGTAATTAAAACAAAAATTTTTACTGTTTCTGCCTTTTTATGTCTATTCATGTCTTTTTATTTTTTTTTTAAATGAGTTGTTAAAGTCCTGATGTCCTCTACAGAGGACGTAGCATAACATTAATAAAATAAAAATTTTCAAAAAAAAAAAAATTCTATTTGGTTCTTATACTCTAAACAATGTTTAAGACATGAAAAAATACTAAAATCTCAAAACATTTTTTCCTGGTAGTCAGGAGGATAACACACAGATGCACTTTCAGAAACTTGATTGTTGTTATCCAGGAGAGTAACATTGTTTCTGAGTCTATAATAACATGAACAAATACAATACAGTTGGTATTTTCTAATCCAGGTTTATTCTTAACACTAAGTAAACAATCTTGTTCCATGTTTCACTCTATTTTGAGTTAGTAATGAATCAATTTGGTGTAACGGTTTGTGTGGAACCATTACAAGCATATTCAGATACTTGAGTGAATATTGAGTAAATATTCTGAATATGTACTCAGCTTCCACCAGATTGAACCAATATTCTGATTTCTTGAAATCTAAATAAAACAGCTGAAATATGCAGTTATAACTTTGTCCAAACAAATGATCATGTTTTTGATTGTCTTGACTTTCTTTTACTAACATTTTAAAGACAGAATAATTTGAAAAGGATGTGCCTGTAAACACAATCATTGCTCGTCCAATATCATGACATTATTCTGCTAATGAACAACACATTCTCTTTAATTCCATGACTAATGCATCTGATGTGATTGTTACTTCTCAGATGCTGAACCTAATCACCAATTGGCATTTAATGGGTTAACCACCTTGGCACTTCATGATGAGTTGTCTGTTGCCAAACAGCTCGCTGTAACACTTGAGCGCTGCATTGTTTCACACTGTATATCCTTGGCACAGCAAATGAGAAAAGTGACCCTAAAGCCATTCAGACATTCAGTTTATTATAATTAACCCGTTATGTTCACTTCACTTCAAAAGTGTAAACAATGTTCCTTTGACCTAATTATGATGGCACTCTAAGTGGTCATGCACTTGATTGTTGTTATCTATTGTTTGGCCTCAATAAAATGAAAAATGCAATAGCTACACTTGGTATTTCTAATCTAGGTTTAGTCTTAACACTAAGTAAACATAATCTTGTTCCATGTTTCACACTGTTACTTTGAGTTAGTAATTAATCATTTTAAAACGGTTCGTGTGGAACCATTACAAGCATATTCTGATACTAATCAGTCTATATTGAGTAAATATTCTGAATATGCAAAGGACATGATTTCCATAATCAGATTGAGCCAATATTCTGGTTTCATGATATCGCAATAAAATAGCTGAAATATGTAACTTTGTCCAAACAAATTATCATGCAAAAACTTGCCAAATAAAAATTAAGTAAATTTACTTATTGTTTTTGTCAGTGTATACTTAGCACCACATTTCAGGGTTAGTACTGTCTCAGGGTTAACAAATGTGAAAAGTTGCTCAGAAGAGTCTCAACTTCAAGTTTAAGGCCTGTTCACACCAAGAACAATAACTGAAAACTGCATTAACTTCTATATGAACACACAATAGCAAGTTTATTATATGCGCATACTGCTGTTTTTGGCTGACAAATTTTGAATCAGTAATCTGCTGAAATTTTTTTTTAAAACTGATTCCAATGCTTTCCTATTGTGAGAATTAACATGATTATTTAAACATTATAGCTATTGCCATTGGTATAAACAGGCCTTAAGTAAAGTTACTAGAATATACAATGTGAAATTTGACCTGACCATTCTGGATTAATTGCTAACCAAGAGTAAAGAACAACATAATCCAAGATGACTTTTTCTGAGTCGTTAATATGTGGTTTAACCATTTCAGGTGTTAGACCTCAAACAGAAGTAACCTAGCATTTATCATTTTGAATCAACTTGGAATTTTGTTCTAAAAAACAAATATTAGCATGACACAATGTGAAGTATTTTTACGATGAAAAGCCACCAACCAGAACTTTAAGATGTGGGTTAAAGGCGTTGCATTTTGAATGTGGTTGATATGGGAATGTTTTGAGGATAAGTCATATCCAGAGGCACTGCCAATAGGAGCCAGGCAGGGTGGGGAACGGTCTGTCAGAAGAAATTCTGGGAGAGCCATTGAGGAGTATTGGAATTCATCAGCTTGTTTTCCTAATTGTGCAGAGATTAATCTAATCAGCCTCTTGTTGAGCCTATAATTTACAGTGCTCATCATGTGTTTATATAGCATGTAATGTCACAACATGATTAAATTGAAATATGCATCTTCTACTTCTAAATACTCTTCCTCATATGTGTTTCTCCTCTTCCTCGCAGATTGTGTGTGTTTTGCTGTTGTGTGTTCGCTGTCCTGCCCTTAACAACATCTGAGGAAGCAGAGAAGCCGGTGAGTGATAATGAAGATGATGATGATTTAACATTTGCATGCTCTACTATTAGAGAGAAGTGCTTGTCCGAGTGTTGCCATATGTTTGTGGACCAGCTGTAGCTGAATGAATCCTCTGTGGCTCTCAGAGAAGTTCAGATAAACTCTATCGGCCCCTGCGGCCAGTGCTGGATCTGACCATTAAATCAGGCCGCATGAGCTGATCTTTCCATTGTTTGGTCATCTGGACTCTGATGTGGGATCGTCCATTGGGAGTCTGTGAGATGTGGCTGTGATTGGGCGTTGGTGTGAAAAAATCACACTCACATGTAGACAAGCGAGCAGTTATGCACATGTTCAAAGTAAGCAAACACACACACAGAGGGTGAGGACCACCAGAGATTCAAGAGGAGCTGCAGTGGCCGACTCTCGCTGAGAGTTTAATGTGCATGTGTAGTTTGTACAGCACACTGTTACGCTCTATTTCAACAACAGCTTATTGTAGAAATACTTGGAGACAAATACCATAGAAAACTAGAAATGAGTTTGTTGTCTTTTCTTGCATTTCAAACAGCACTGCATGCTAGATGTTATAACTGGCAGGAAATCACATGCACATAGATTATCCTGGCTACTGCAGCTAATCCAGCTCCAAAAACAATCTGTCTATCTCTCTGACCATCCGTCAATCTGTCAATGCCTCTTACCTGCATTACATGCACTTACTCACACACAGGCTGGCGCTGTGTGACCTTGATGGCAGTTTAGACAGGATCAGAGGTGCACTACAGGCCTTGTTCTCTTGTCCTTTTTTAGCGAACTGAATGGATTCTTTTGTTTGTTGCTTTCTTCCCTTCTACCTCTGCCTGCCCTGCAGATGCTCAAATTCTTTGCTCCTGATTGATGAAATGAGGTTATATAAGTAACTGGAATTAGATCAAATCTGCGTCCAGCATTGTAAAGAATGTCATTGCACTGGGCTGAACTCCAGAGTCCAGCCTCTTCCTGAATGCAGCACACACCATTAGTATAATTATGCCTCTTTCTTAGTCATAATGTCATTCATCACTGTGCGTGATAGAACAGGCCGTGTGTTTCAACTTGCATGTTGTTGGGTGTAGTTTGGGGAATTATTCTGTGATTTCAAAACAATTGTACATGCTTTGCATGTTTAATCTTGCGATTTGAATTGCACTATGTAATTTGATATTGATCCGACTTCTTTTTAATTAATTATAATTACGGCTGGTTATTAGCTTTCAGCTTATGCACCTGGGCTGGTTTTGCATTTATCTGTGATGTTTGTTTTTGCAACTGTGCATGTGGAATATGAGTCTGAGACTTTTCTAAATTGTTAAAAACAAAAGTAAATTCAAAAATGAACATGACTGTAAGAATGCAGCAATTATTTTCTCAACCATGATTTGAGATGATCTAAAGAACATATTGGGCTTTAAAGGAAATTAAAATTTGAATCATGTTTTTAGTCAGAGATGGAGAAATAAATAGAGGAATAATTAGCGTAGCTGCTGTTCCAACCAAGCAAAAATGTATGTTTTTAACCCAAGCTAAAAAATGTTAATGTGCATTTGATCAGATGCAACTGAAGTACAAGGTTATGAGACCATTATGTGAATGCTTGGCTAAAGAGATGAGTCTTTAATCTAGATTTAAACATAGAGAGTGTGTCTGAACCCCGAATGTTATCAGGAAGGCTATTCCAGAGTTTGGAGCCAAATGAGAAAAAGCTCTCCCTCCTTTAGTGGACTTTGCTATCCTAGGTACTACCAAAGTTTTGCGATCTTAGGGAGCATGATGGATTGAAGCATGGTAGAAGACTAGTTAGGTATGCAGGAGCTAAACCATTAAGGGCCTTATAGGTAAGAAGTAATATTCCGGAACCTAATCGGTAGCCAGTGCAGAGACTGTAAAATTGGGGTAATATGATCATATTTTCTTGACCTGGTAAGAACTCTAGCTGCATTTTGGACTACCTGTAGCTTGTTTATTGAAGATGCAGGACAAACACTTAGTAGTGCATTACAATAGTCCAGTTTAGATGTCATAAATGCATGAACTAACTTGTCTGCATCAGAAACAGGTAACATGTTCCGTAGTTTGGAAATGTTTCTAAGATGGAGGAATGCTGTTTTTGTAACATGAGAAATATGCGATTTCCATCAGTATTGTGCATATGTTGCATGTGGCATATTTATTTACTGTTTATAATTATGAGATCTTCCTTTGACAGGTGGCAGGACGACAGTCTCGTCAGGCAGAAGAGGAGGTGCTTGAAGGAGTGTGGAGTCCATGGAGCGAGTGGGTGGAGTGTTCTCAGAGCTGTGGAGTGGGCGTGTCTGAGAGGCGGAGACAGTGTGTGCCACCGCCCCAAACTCCGCCTCTTACGTGGAACAGACAGTCTTACCTTCAACCGGGTGTCCCGAACAACACCCCTGTGCTCTCTGCGGTTAGACCCTACTACAACTCCTTGTATCCCAACAATGAGCCCCCTCCATATGGAGGAGGTGGCGCTGAGAGGCCTCCTTATTTTTCTCCACCTCTCCCTGCCAATCCGAATCCTGGATTACCGCTCTACCGCAACGAACCTGGCGATGCAAGGCCAGTGCAGTTTGGCACACCCAATCAGGAGCCGGTTTCAGTCTACCGTTCACCTTCCTCATCCTCTGCACTTCCCTACGGGAGAGTTCCCGCACGGTCGGCCAATCACGGCAGAGCTGTAGGCAGTGGAAGCAGAAGGTCAGTTTCCACCAATAGGGATCCAGCATCTGTAAGAAGGTGAGCAGGACTGGTCGCCGTTAGGGAAGACCTTCCTGTTTACATTAGCATAGCTCATTCATAGATTAGGCTGTGTGATAAATATGGCAATGTGTCCAAGAAAAGGTTGTGATTTAAATAAATATAAAGTCTGAAAGTGCTGCGTGCGTGAGTCAAAGGGCGATGCTTTGTGCTTTACTTTACTTTAAGGTATATTGTGCATTGCAAATGTAGATAAGTATTTTTTCTACATTCACACAATTGCAAACATTTCTAACTGCTACAATATTGTGTAATATTTTAAATCTTCAGTTTATAATACTAATAATTCAGCATTACACTATATACCATTCAGAAGTTTGGGGTTGGTAAGATTTGTGAATTTTTTTGAAGTCTCTTCAGCTCACCAAGGCTGCATTTTTTTTATAAAATACAGTAAAAATTTGAAATATTATTACAGTTTAAAATATATTATAAAATGTAATTTATTTCTGTAATCAAATCTGAACCTTCAGCAATATTACTCCAGTCTTCAGTGTAATATAATCCTTTAGAAATCATTCTATTATGATCATTTGCTGCTCAACAAACATTTTTGATTATTATCATTGAAAACAGTTGTGCTGCCCAGTATTTTTTTTTTTTCTGGAAACAATGATGATTTTTTTATTTTCAGCATTTATTTGAAACAGAAATCTTTTTAGCAATATAAATGTCTTTACTGTCACTTTTGATTTATTCAATGCAGCTTTGCTGAATAAAAGTATCAGTTTCTTTAAAAAACAAATACTGACCACAAACTGTTGAATGGCAGTGTATTTTGAAATAATATAAAACTTGAAGAAATAAGTAGGTTGACCCAATCACAAAGAAAAATCCACTCAAATTGAGTTGCACTGTGAATGCCAAGAGAACTGGGTTTACAGTTGAATCACTTAAAGAGACAGTTCACCCAAAAATAAAAGCCTATTATTTACCCAGGCATCCTAGGTGTATTAGACTTCCTTCTTTCAGACAAATCCAATCAGAGTTAAATTAAAAGTAATCCTAGCTTTCCCAACCTCTATCAAGACAATGGGTGGGTGTTTCTCTTCATCAGTCCAAAACAAATCCAATAAAGTACATCCATCCATAATAAAAAGTGTCTCACATGGCTCCGTGGAGTGAATAAAGGCCTCCTGTGGTATCCATATTTAAAATGTAATACTTAAATCTAAAACAAGTTTTGTAAAAAAAAAAAAAAAAAAAAATGTAAGAGGACAAGTCAAAATTAAGTGTGTTTTTGCTTAAAACAAGCAAAAAAAAAATCTGCCAATATGGTAAGAAAAATAATCTTGTTTTCTGTTTGAAATAAGTTTTTTTTTGCTTACACTACTGGCAGATTATTTTGCTTGTTCTAAGCAAATACTCACTTAATTTTGACTTTTTTCTGAAAACAAGACAATCATTTTTTTATTGTGTAGAAAGTTCTTCTTGAATTTTTAGATATTTTGGCTGAAAACAAGACAAAAATCTAAGTAAGAAAATCATTTTTTGCAGTGTATACCAAGGCGGGACTTGTTTTCCTTTGCAAAAGTCCGGAAACGTTGCTTCCTTTGCTTCTGTAAAAAAACGTTGGTTTTCACAAGACTGGCAGGTGCATGTGTAATGCCAGTGCCCAACGTCATCTGCCCGGAGCTTATATATTACATTTTAAATATGGATAGGAGGACTTTATTCACCACCTAGAGCTGTGTGAGGTACTTTTTTTATTATGGTTGATGCACTTTATTGGACTTCTTTTCGATTGATGAAGAGAAACACCTGTCTATGCCGTTAATATAATTTTTAAATATAATTTTAATATTTTTTAATATAAATTGGATTTGTCTGAAAGAAAGAAGTCATATACACCTAGGATGCCTGGAGGGTGAGTAAATAATGGGCTAATTTTCATTTTTGGGTGAACTGTCTCTTTAAGTGATTCAACTGTGAACCCAGTTCTCTTGGCATTCACATTGTAACTCAACTTGAGTGGATTTTCAGTTGTGATTGGGTAAACCTACTTATTTCAAGTTTCATATAAATTCAAAATATACTGCCATTCAGCGGTTGGTGGTCGGTATTTGTTTTTGAAAGAAACTGATACTTTGAATAGATCAAAAGTGACAGTAAAGACATTTATATTCCTAAAAAAAGATTTCTGTTTCAAATAAATGCTGAAAAAATAGCATCATTGTTTAGAGAAAAAAATGATTGGATTTGTCTAAAAGAAGGAAGTCATATACACCTAGGATACCTGTAGGATGAGTAAATAATGGGCTAATTTTCATTTTTGGGTGAACTATCCCTTTAATAACGTCTGACTTTGATTCTTTTAAAGAGAACCAGTGTGAATTCTCTAGAAAGTCTTTCTATGGGACAAAATAGACACAATGCAGTTGGTTTTACACACCCTTTTCAACATCAGATGTTTTAATGGAATTTTATGGCCTTATCATTCATTTAGCTTTGATATCTTGATTTCTAATGTGTTAATCTTTGCCGAGTTCTATTCAAAAACACTGTATTTCTCCTACAGGCCTAACATACTTATACATGTTTTTTTCTTTCCTCGTCACATCAGGTCTGGTTCTTCTATTCGCCCTGGACAGTTTGGGTATGGCAGGGTGCCGTTCTCTCTTCCCCTACACAGACAAAACCGTCACACGCGGCACACGCGACGCCACAACACCACCACCACAGACAGTCTCGATGCTCTCAATGTGAACTCCAGCTCACATGTGGATAAAACACAAGGAGAACTAGAACAAAATATTCCAGAGGCTGTTACTAGAGAACAGAAAGAGCCTGAAAAGAAATTGGAGGCAGCAGATGTGGAGAGTGATGTTGCAGCTGAGAGAACAAGTGATGGAGAGTCACACAGACGCATGGAGAGAGTGCGGGAACACGAGCGAATCCCACATTCACGGCCCCTGACCCAGAGACACGTGTCCCGTGACAGACGCGTCGACGGACGCTCTTCTCGCCAAGTCCCACACTCTTACACGCACACTATCCACCGATCACAAACTCCCAGAGAGCCTCCTCCCTATGGCTTCCAGACTCCCACAAACACAAATTCTGAGCCTTGGGTCCTGCGGAACGCCGGCCAGCCCTCCAGAAACGAAGCCGAGAGGGAGTGGAGGCCTCCAGCGGCGGCCCACAACTACAGATGCTCAGGGCAGGACAGAGAGTACCGCAGGTGCAGCCTACAGGTGAGTCCTCTTATTTTAGTAATATTATATAATCTGTAAGTACACTCTTTAAAACATACTTTTAAGATTTTAAGTACACTACAAGCGCACATTTAGTACAATTAAGTGTACTATTTTCAGGCAACTGGCATTCACAACTCATGGACTCTTTTGAAAAAGTTAAGTCAACTTAAAAAAGTAAGTGTTCAAGTTTAGTCAACATGAAATGTTAAGTGGTACTACATGAAACCGTGGATATTTGAGTTGAGTTAACGTAAAATCTTTAAGTTGAAACAACTTTTTTTCTTTTTTTTACAGTGTATAAGCTACAAAACATCTCATTCGTAAATCATCATGATTGTGATGCTATGAGTAACATGATTTACATATTTACATATCAGTCACTTTCTCAGTATTTATAACTTGGCTCGCTCTAATGAACGAGAGCTGGTTCACGGAGGTTAGCCAGTCATAACAGAGGTCATTTGTCAAGGGCAGCAAAAACAGCATGATTAATTTAACGGGTCAGAGAGAGGGTGGAAAGTTCTCATGAAAAAATAAATTGTGACTGTTGTGGAAACCCCAAATACTATTCCAAATGGCATAAATGAAATGGCTCCTTTAACTGGCTTTGTAAACAGGCTAATCAGAGTTTAATCTCATTCAGGTTGTTTTAGTCTTTTTTAATACCAAATATTTACCATTCATATAATGACCTCAGCTGCTAAACTGGAGTTTGTGTGTGTTGTGAATGATCTCAGCCTCTCCACTCAGCCAGCAATGGTGTGAGTTTGGAGCAGGACTAACCCAACAGTGTTGGATGAAGAGAGGAATCGGAAATCTTATGATTTTGCTATTCGGTTTGGTGAGGTTACTTCAGCTTTGAAGGGATAGTTCACACATAAATTTAAAAATTTGTCAGTTCACTCACACTCAGGCCATTCAAGATGTAAGAGACTATTTTTCTTTAGTAGAACAGTAAAGAATGTTTTTAGCTGAAACCGCGGTTATTGGTGATTCAGAAAATTCAAGTCAACAGATAAAGGCATTTTGAGAGTCAAAAAAGCATATACAGGCAGCACAAAATTAATACCTGTGGCTCCAGGCAATGTATTGAGATCTTATGAAGTGAAACAACCGGTCCGTGCAAGAAACTGAACAATATTTACAACATTATTACCTGTAATCCAGAGCCTCATGCATACAGGAAATTATGATTAATTTTTGCAAACTAGTTCAAAATTTTTGCAAACTGGTTCAAATAACCGACTCACCAGTTTGTTTACATAATCATGTCACTTATACACAATTATATTGTTATAGTATACAATAATGAAATGTAAATGTCTAAAGCATATAAACATGCTTTTGATCAGCGTCTCATCAGTCTTTGGTCCAAATCAAACGGTTTCTTATCAGTTCAGTGACTGTGAGCAGGGGCGTCGCTGCGTCGTTCTGGGCCCTGTGCACTGACTCAGCTAAGGGGCCCCCGCTGTACTACGTTCCGGGGGGGGGTTGATCCTCGGGGGCCCTCCCCACACTTGGGGCCCTGGTAATTTAGTCCCCCTTTTCCCCCAACTACGACGCCCCTGACTGTGAGGAACTGGAGCGCTAAGGCAGTTCATTCAGCATAAGATCAAATTTGTAGTATTTTGGCTCATTTCGAGTCGGAGTGACTGTCTGACATCTGAAAGTGAGTTTTGATTGAGTAACTTGTAGATCTGTGATGCTTGTGCCACACACTGTTTGAGACGCTTCAGTCTGATTAGCTGAACTGATTCAACTGATTCACAAAAAAGAACTGGTTCAAAAGAAGGCTGCCGTTTACAGGTAATAATGTCGTAAGACCTCAATATATCACCAAGAGCCATAGGTATTCACTTTGTGTTACTTGATATGCTTTCTTGACTCTTAAAGTGACAGTATCTGTTGACTTACATTTTATGAATCACCAAGAACCACAGTTTTCAGCATCAGAGAAAATCACCTACATCTTGGATGGCCTGGGGGTGAATAAATTAACAGCACAACAGCACATTTTTGGGTGAACTGTTCCTTTAAATATGCTGGTTGGTCTAGAGTGACACTCTTTTACTTGCTAAATGTTCCCATTGGAAAGTCCCATGTTATATCACTCAATAAGCTCTTTTGCTCAACATCAACCTCCCAGATTAAACCACAGTTTGGTGAAAGCGCTTCATCCCAACCACTAGTAATTACCGCTGATTTTCTGAAAGATTTCATCAAACACTTTCATCCCAAAGTGCGTTCTTCATGTCAAAGGGATGGATTTCCCCACTATTCCAGGAGCCGGTTCTCCATCCATCTCTTTGTCTCTCAGAAACTCCACTGCAGTCTTTTTCTTCAACTTTCCTTCCAGATTGACTTGGTTCATTTGAGCTGAGCCTCGTTCTCACTCCCCTGTCAAACTCTGACTACAGCCAGATTCTTTACAAATCATAAATCACCCAGTTCTCTTTAATCCAACTTTCCAAGATCTGCCTGGGCGGTAGTTATATTATACATCTCCGAAATGTTCCAGCGACCCAGGGCAGCATGTGAGCTCTCAAAACCAACGTTAGTCATTTTTGAACTGTGGTCAAGTTGATGTGGTCAAGCAGTTTCCTGCTGTTGGTGGCGTGATACACACAGCAGACGTGAGTGACACAATTTTAGAAGGATTACTTCAGATAGATTCAAACACGCTGCAGTGCTTGTGTTAGGACACGTTGGTCTTGTGGGTCATTCAAGTGCTGAAATCTGAACGAGCTCTCTGGTAGCCAGTTTGCCTCAGCTGTGATTGTTTTTGGATAATTCACCCAATGTGACATCTTTGACATGATTTACCCACCCTAATGTCACTCCGAGCCACTATTATTTTCATATGCACACAGAATTTTGTGCTTTTTGGTTCCCATCCACTTTCCCTGTTTAGAAAAGAGCATCTCTGACATATTGTTCAACATCTGCTTTTGTGTTTCACTGAGAAAAGAATCTGTAAATCTGTAGCTTACAATTAAGTATACAGTATCTCACAAAAGTGGGTACACCCCTCACATTTCAGCAACAATTTTAGTATATCTTCTTAAGGGACAATACTATAGAAATGAAACTTGGATATATTTTAAAGTAGTCAATGGACAGGTGGTATAGCAGTATAGAAGCTGAAGGAAGCATAAGGTGAAGAAGCACCATGTGTCTAATGTCCAGCAGCTCTGTGTTGTCATTATAGATGAGTGGAAGTGGATCCCAGCAACAATCTGTGTAGCTCTGGTCAACTCCATGCACAGGATGATTAAGGCAGTGCCAGGTAACAATGGTGCTAACACAAAATATTGACACTTTGGACAAGTTCACTTAGGGTGTACTCACTTTTGTTGCCAGCTATTTTGTCAATAATGGCTGTATTTTGAGTAATTTTCAGGGGACAATAAATCTATACTGCTATACAAGCTGCACATTGGACTCCTCTAAAATATATCCAAGTTTAATTTCTATTGTATTGCCCCTTGAGAAGATATACTAAAATAGTTGCTGAAATGTGAGGGGTGTACCCACTTTTGTGAGATACTGTATATTTAATTGTAAGATACAGATTTACAAATTCTTTTCTCAGTGAAACACAAAAGCAGATGTTGAACAATATGTCAGAGATGCTCTTTTCTAAACAAAGGGTTGTACTCACTTTTGTGACATAATGTATATATTTTTATTATTATTTCCATTTCCAATAAGTACTTTATTTAAAAGTATGCTAAAATGTACTTCTTTTTCACAAGGGAACGTGAATTTCAGCACTATCTGTGGGCTAAAAATCCCTAAGGCAAGGGATTCCTTCAGATGCATTACAACATCTTATCTCTCGCCCTTACCTAAGCGCTTATGGTAAACATTTCACAACAGTTTCTGTCATAACACAGCATTGGAGATGTTTTTGCTGTAGTTACAACATCTTTCACTGTTTGTGTTCACTGGAAGTGAGATGTGCAATGCAACACAATGAAGCCAGATTATAATTACTGTGTAAAAGCTCTTTGCAAACAAAGTGATTAGTCTCATGACACAGCCAGCCATTGCCTTAGATTTCCACTAATTCCTCAAAGGACCTATAGCTTAAATCCTTCATTTTTATGGGGACTTGGTTGCTAAGAGTTTTTCAAGCAACACATAACTGAGCAGTTTGGGTTTGTGACTGGGTTTGAAATGCCACAGATGGAGGTGGAACCCAGGAAAAGTTCTTGCTGGCCCCTCTGAGGGCTGTTTGGCTATACATAGCAGTGTGTGTGTGTTTATCTTTATAGTTTGGAGTGTGTGTTGAGGGGACGGTAAGATAACTGGGCACAGAAAGAAAAACTCACGTGTTTTGACTAGAAGTGGAGCTTCTGAACACTTGAGAGAACTTGATGACCATCCTGTGCTCTCTCTCTTTCTCGTACACACTTTCGGTTGTTTTATTTCACTTAATACTATTGATTAAACTGTGATTAGACTTCAGAAAACAGAAATATAAATACTTAAAAAAATATTTATGGAATGTTCTGGCAAAAGAAGAGGTTTGCTTTAAAAATACCTTTTTTAGGGTTCACATTTGTGTTTCTACTTTTTGTCAGCACAGTCAGATTTTTATGAGATCATTTATGACAACAAGCCCAAAATATAGCTGCAAGCAGCAATTACGGGGCCAAGCACAACAGAGGCAAAATGAGGAGCTAAGTATTGCATTGAGCATCAGACCAACTGCAACAATGAGTAATTAAAGCCATTTTAGGATCATTTTAGTCAAAATGATTGAAAAATTACAAATAAAAGCTCTAGTAATATGATTTAATGGGTGATCACTTTTAAACAAAATGTGGCAGTGTTATCAAGCCGACATGGTGTGTTCTGTGTAAGGTGGCAATGGCACACACAAAGTTTGGTGTTAATTCGTCTGAGGCTGTATCTCTGTAAAGCTTTGACATAGTCTTGCATCATGCCTCAAATTTATTGTGGTGCTATACAAAACCAGTTTTTGCTATCATCATGAAATCCATAATGTTTTGTCAGCACAGTCTAAAAATGATCTGACTAAATTTTGGTGAAAATCGGACCAACTGTCACGGATTAGGCAGGAACACACGAACAACAACGTAATATTAAGAAGTATTTAATAAATCCAACGGAATACAGGTAGACACGGGAACACCAGGGGAAAACATCCATTTAACATCAAAGACCGACAAGAGTACAGGGGAAAACACACACCTTAAATACACAGACTGATTACACATCCAGGTGGAGACAATGAAGGAGGAACCAAACACACACTGAACTGCGGGGGAGAATGGGAGAAACCAACATGAAAGTCCGGGGATGTGACATTACCTCCCCCTCCCGGAAGGCGTGTCCTCACGCCGACAAACAGGAAACAACAAACAGTCTTAGGAGGGGGTTTCGGCGGAGGACGGACTCCCGGGAGGAGGGCACAAGATGGAGTCCAGGGTGGTGACGGAGGGAGGAGCCAAGGATGTGACAGGAATGGGCTGGAGCAGGAGGAGCCAGGTGGGACCCAGAACGCAGCCAAGATGTATTCCCACGGTGGAGCCGATGGAGGGAGGAGCCATGGTGGAGGAAGGGCTGACGACTCCAAGGGGCCGACCGACGGAGGCGGAGCAGGTGGTGGGAGAGCCCGAGGCGGAGACGGAAAGCCGATGATCTTGGGTGACACCGCGGATCCGGAGGGCCAAGGTGGAACCCAAGGCTCTGGCGACCAAGGCGGAGATGGAGATCCGGAGATCCGCGGCGGAGCCGGAGCGACAGAGGACCGAGGCTGTGCCCGTGGGAGGGAGGAGGTCCACAGAGCCGGTGGGACGGCGCAACGAAGCACAGCCGGAGGAGTAGATTCCAGAGGCGAAGGTGGGGCGACGACTGACCAGGGCGGAGCCGGAGGGACGATGGAGCCCGGTGGAGCTGGTGGATCGACGGGCGATGGCGGAGACGAGGGAGCAGAGAGCCGGGGTGGAGCCGCAGGGTCGGAGGGCCGAGGCGGAGTCCAGGACTCTGAGGCTGGAGGCGATGGTGAGGGATCCTCCAGCCATGACACCGATGGAGACTGGCAGACCCGCGGCGAACCCACCGCACAGATGGTGGACTGAGGGTGAGCAAGGGGACAGACAGTCGACAACGGGGATTCAGGAAGGCTAGGCGGAACCAGCGGAGAATCAGGACTAGGCAGAAGAGGGAGGGTGGGTACCAAACACACACTGAACTGCGGGGGAGAATGGGAGAAACCAACATGAAAGTCCGGGGATGTGACACCAACAGTCTAGGAGGAGTATGTAAAAGGAAGTTTGGTATCTATGTTTTCAGCATGACCCAAAGAATATATTGAGATCAGTTTCATTACAATAGCCCAATTTATTCAAACATTCTTAGCATTTTTGAAACTTTCTTTATAACTTTTAAAATTTAAAATTCAAAATGGTCAATGCCCAAAATGGAAATTTGGGTATCATACGACTCGGCATGTTGCACCAAATCTACAGAGACCAATTTGTGATGTTTGGCCAAACAGTTGAGAAGTTATAAGCAAAAATAGGCATTTTTATATCTCCTTTTATATCTCCTGAGTACTAGGTGGTGTTGCGCCAAAACTGTGCAGGTAGCCTCAGGTCATGGTTGTTATAACACACGTTTGACTATTCAACTTTATTTCCATAACTTTTTGCCAGCATGGTCTGAAGATAATCTGAGACAATTTTGGTGAAAATCAACAAACCATCTAGGACAAGTTCCAAAAAGTTAGAACTATTAAAAACAGCGGAGAAAAAACAATAAAGAATTTTCCTTCTAGACCTTACGGTTCAAAAGTTATAAGCATAAATATAAGTGAAATTTGGACTAGTGGAGAGTTTGAGTTAGAGACTTCAAACTTGCGGTGGTTAATGTTGAGAATGTCCTCTATCTGTGTGCCAAATTTCATAACTTAATAAAAATGTAATAACCACAAGCGGTTTTATGAGCTGCCTTAGACTTCTAGAGTGGAATAATAATAATAAAAAGAACACAGATACAATAGGTGTCATCGCACCTTCGGTGCCATTAATTATACCTGCTATGCATATAAACTCTGGTGAGTTTAGTCATGTTTGCTTTTATTGTGATTTAGGTTATTATTTATGTGTTCTATGACATAGACAGATGTGTTTATATGTTCTAGTGACTAAACCGGTTGCAATTTTGCAGAATCCCACACATGACACACCATTCAAAAAACATGGCACTCAAGTTCAGTTGTTTAGCTTTAAAATGCATTTTGAGATCTCATGTTTTTTCCTCATTTCACTGCCCATGTTGGGTAGTTTTAAAGCAAAATCACATTCTATGTGAGTGGCTCCTATTTCTAGGGGAAAGTACATATTTGGAGAAAACAGCATCTAACCCAAAGTAGGTGAAAGTCTCTGAACAGATGAACAGAGTCGGCTAAAACTATTTCTTTGTGCATAAACATTGGTTCATTTAAGTTCGGCAAGCAGTTTTGTTCTTCATGATCAGTGTTACATTGTGTCATTTCTTGTTCTGTATGTGTAAACTAGAGAGTGTGTGTGTGTTTTATTATGGGTTAGATATCTCAGGAATGTTATTGGGTGTACAAAATTCTATTTGCAGGATGATAAACTATAGTTATGTGTACTTTATTCTGTGTGTGTGTGTGTGTGTGTGTGTGTGTGTACCTGGTATTCATCACGTTGTGGGGACCAAATGTCCCCACAAGGATAGGAATACCAGTAGATTTTGACCTTGTGGGGACATTTCTCAGGTCCCCATGAGGAAACAGGCTTATAAATCATGCACAATGAGTTTTTTTGAGGAAGTAAAAGTGTGCACAATCTCCTGTGAGGGCTAGGTTTAGGTGTAGGGTAGGTGTAGGGCCATAGAAAATACGGTTTGTACAGTATAAAAACCATTACGCCTATGGAATGTCCCCATAAAACATGTAAACCCAACATGTGTGTGTGTGTGTGTGTGTGTGTGTGTGTGTGTGTGTGTGTGTGTGTGTGTGTGTGTGTGTGTGTGTGTGTGTGTGTGTGTGTGTGTGTGTGTGTGTGTGTGTGTGTGTGTGAGCAGCAGGGAACTGAGAGTAGAGGAGGAGAGGAAGTGAAATAGAGGAGTGGAGCGAAGGGGCTTTCTGGGGGTGTGACACAGTTACGCTGTAGCGCAGTGAAAGACGCCACTGTTTGAAACACACACACACACACACACACACACACACACACACACACACACACACCCTCCAGAAATAGAGAGGGCAGAAAAACAGATAGAGGGATTGAGAGGCCTGGAGTGAAGTAATAAAGCAGAGATGAGGGAGGAAGGAAGAGTTTTGCTGGGATTGGGAATGGAAAGAAAAAGAGAAGAGAGGAATGAGAAAGAAGAGCTAAAGAAAGAAAGAGAAGGGCAGTGAAAGGTCTTTCTGTGTGAAGTCACTGAGAGAAGGGTGGGCTCTGCTCTCGCTAAATAAACATTTACATTGTTGTGTCAAAGGCCAGATCTCTTCACAATGGCCTTTGAGAAACAAAAGAGAGAACTCATGTCAAATTTACCATATGATTCAAATGCTGACTGAGAAAATGGAGTGATTTGATCAAGTCATCTAAAATGATATGATTATTATCATGCAAAAACAAGGAAACACACATACTAAATTATCTCATTTAAAATGGAAATTAAATCTGAGGTTTGTACAAAAATGCTATGTCATTATTTACTTACCATTTATTCAACACAAATGTGTATGATTTTCTTCTGTGTGAAATCTGTTTCGCAGAATTTCTCCAGAAAAACTCCTTCATCAGTTTTTCATCAGAGGTCTTCCACATAACACAAGCAGAACAAATTTCTATGTAAACTGTCACATGATGAAGAATTCTTTGTGGTAATGTAACGTGTTGCATCATGCGACAGTTTACGTAATTAGATAAATGAGGCTCGATGAAAGTCAATGTATGCTGGGGCTGTATTTACAAAGCTTCACAACAGTAGTCCATACAACTTGTGTGTTGTACTGTTTGTGTGAAAAAAACAAAACATTGTTCATCTGTAAATGAAAATGTGCTTACACTCAGTCCATCCAGTATTGAGAAATTTAGCTTTAGACCATAATTCATAATAACGCTTCCTCTAGTAATAAAACAAGTGATCAGGAGAGAAATGTGCATAGATCAAATACCATTTATTAGCCAAAACAGTCCAAAACAGCTCTAAACAAAAATGTGGGTGCATTTTGGGGCTTCTCAAGATGTTAACTGATGGACTGGAGTGGTGTGGATTATTGTGATGTTTTTATCAGCTGTTCAACATGTTGGCACCCATTGCACAGTAAGAGGATCCACTGGTGAGCAAGTGATGGAATGACACATTTTTCCAAATATGATGAAGAAACATACTCATCTACATTCAATTCAATTCAAAAAACTTTATTTGTCCCCAAGGGGCAATTCAAAGGCATATTGAGCAGCACATTAAAACAAACTTATTACCAAACAAATGCACAATGTACAATGTACAAATAAACAACAGTAAACAAAAATTAATGACAATAACAACAATAATACAAAAATAATATAGTTCAAAAACATCTAAAGTGCATAATACAAAATGTTACATTTTAAGTATGTTACATTTTGGAATTTAGAAGCAAAATAGCTTTAAGAACAAAGGTGGCTCTCCTTCTCTGAGTTCTACACGCAGGACAACGAAGCCGACGTCCAGAAGGGAGCCATTCAAATGCTGAATGAAGAATATGTGAGTGATCCTTAATTATCTTAACTTGCTAACCTGAGTGTCTGTTGATCATATAAACATTAAAGAGATCTAACAGGCAAACCAATAATCCTAGAGCACATTGTAACAGCACTCTGTAGCCGGTTTCTGTTCTGTAAACTAATAGAATGGAACCAACAAAAAATAGAAAATGTAACAATACTCTCTATGAAAGAATAATAAAAGGACAACAGAATGTCTTTACATACTCTAAAGGAACTTAGTTACATTTTGGATGACCTGAGGGTAATCTATGGGTAAAATATTAATTCATGTTGCGATTTAGATTAACTGGAAAACAGCAGCATCAACATTCCATTAAACATCTCTGGTTTTGAGTGGCATGAGAGTGAGTGCCTACAGAAAATCATCATACCTCTTTGAAATAGTTACTTTATTTGTCATACAGCCTGAAATCAAACCCCGTTCCAAATAACATCTGCAGCTTTGCTTACAATGAAAACACAACATCAAACCAATGAAAACACAACAGTTCTGCAAATTAATAAAAAACAACAAAAAAATAGAATAACAGGTTTGGAAAAGTCTTCAGTCCCTTGATTTATTACTTCATAGAGCCACCTTTTACTTTAATTACAGCCTTTTTTGATATGTCTATACACCTTCTTTGCAGAATTACTCAAGTTCAGTCATTTTTCAAATCCATCCACAGATGTTCACCTGAATTTAAGTCAAGACTCTGACTTGGCCACTCAAGGATATTCACCACCTTATCCTCAAGCCATTTGGTTGTTGTTTTGGCAGTATGTTTAGGATTATTGTCGTGTTGGAAGGTGAATGGCCTGCCCATTTTCAGCTGTCTAACAGAGGGACGCAGGTTGTATGTACTTTGCAGCATTTCCCTTTAATTCTGACCAATCGCCCAGTCCCAGTGTAAGGCTGCTGCCACCACTATGCTTCACAGTAGGTATGGTGTGTTTTGGGTGGTGTGCTGTCTTTGCCGAACATAATGCTGACTGGAGTTCAGTCCAAAAAGTTAAATTATGGTCTCATCAGACCATAGCACCTTTTGCCAGAAGGTATCAAACTCTTCCAAATGTGATTTTGCATAGCGCAAAAAAGAAAGGCTTCTTTCGTGCCACCCTGCCATACAGGCCAGCTTTGTGTAAAGCTTGGGAGATAGTTGTCACATGCACAGACTGACCAGACCCAGCCATAAAGACTTGTAAGTCCTTCAAAGTTGCTTTTGACCAAAGTTAGCTTTTATCAATATCCTCCTGACTCTGTTATCTACTTTGGATGGAAGGCCTGATTTAGGCAATGTGCTGGTGGTGCCATATGTTTTCCACTTCTTAATGATGCTCTGAACAGCATACTGACGGACAGCTAAAGCCTTTGAAATGTTTTTGTAGCCTTCTCCTACAGTAACTTGTACATTTCTACAACTTTATCCTGGAGGCCTGGAGGTCTTTCCCAACCATGGTGAATTCTTTGCCGTATCATGCACTACTAACAGTGGATTCTTCAAGAAACAGCTGGTTTTATTCTGAAGTAATCAACACCACTACTATTAATGTCAGGTGGGGCAATTAGCCTGGTGTTTAATCTGAAAGTCGATTGTTTGCACCTGAGCAAGTTTATAATGGTATACTCTAAGGGGCTGATCACTTTACCAAACCTGGCATTTCCCTGATTAATTTTTTAATAATCCTCCAGAATTTTTTTTAAATAATATTTTTACCTTAATGATGAGAGTACACATTATATAATGTGTACATGCAGCTCAAAAAAGTTTACTTAATTTGTTTTATTTTCCAGGGTGTAATGAGACAAGGTTTTCACAGGGTATGATGATTTTCTATAGGCAGTGTAAATAACAGAATTTGTATTTCTGGATAAGCTATTCCTTTAACAGCAGAGCAGAGGGTTCATTTCATGTGACGCGTCCCTGTCCAATGTTTTCAGACTGAAATACATTACAGATGCTGCAAAATTCCTCCATTTTAACGGGTTGGAGAGAGTTTCCTTTGAGGGGATTTAAAGAATTTAGGCCATAATGCTGATATGGGACAATATATCAGGAATTTGGCAGGAAATGAGCTCAAATCTCAGCTGGGACTGAAATCGGACAGCTGTCCATCACCTGTGCAAACCAAACGCCGCAAACAACTCAAATGTGTTTGCATTGCATTTCGCGAAATGTTTAATCAAATTATTTACTTTAATAACACATTAGATAAAATTTTTTTTCCTTGTTATATTCTCTCTCTCCTTCTTTTCCTTCAGCCATATTCTCCCATTGTCCTTGAGGGAGGCCTATAATGCTTAAGTTTATTCCTCTATAACTCCCAGCATTTATTCTCTTTAGGTCAAGTTTGTAAAGGCCAACTGTTTTACAGCTGCTCTGCCCTTCCCGCCTCTTCTCGTTTTTTTTTATTTTTTATTTTTTATTTTTTGTCCTCTTCCTGCTAGCTCAGACTAACCTTGTTTAACACACACACACATCCATGTAGGATTTATTGTGCATCAACTTTAAACACACAGACACAAACTCAAAGACCCATATCATAAACCACATATTAAAAACACATGCATGTTACATCATCACACATACACTTGGACACAAAGACAGAAGTGTATAGCCCACATTCTTTCTGCGCTGCACAAATGAACCCCACATGCTCAAACCCTCGTTCTCATACACAGAGCTTGTGTATAATCTAGTTGGTGGTGTTTGCTTAGTCAAGCATCACTAATACTGTTAAGAATTCAAATCATGCCAAAAACATGCTTGAACTTTACTTCAATTCAGTTAATTAAATGAACTTACAGAATAGTTCTTATTTGTAAAAGCTTTTTGAACAGCCTGAACATTTTGCTAAATATATCCACAAGTGTTATTGTAATTCAGACACTATTATGTTTTATAGTTATTATTTTCATTTTACGTTTAGTTATATTTAAGTATTTTAGTTAATTTTGTCATGTGTTTTTGTCATTTTTATTCTTTTTTTTTTTTTTATATGTGACCCTGGACCACAAAACCAGACATGAGGGTCAATTTATTGAAATTGTTTATAATTGTATGATTGTATAATTGTATCTATACATCAAGCTGAGTAAATAAGCTTTCCATTGATATGTGTAGGCTGAGATACTATTTACAAATAACTATTTGAAAATCTGGAATCTGAGGGTATAAAAAAATAAATATTAAAAAAATCTACTTTAAAGTTGTCCAACTGAAGTTTTTAGTAATGCATATTACTAATCAAAAAATAAATTTACTAAATATCTTCATGGAACATGAACTTTACTTAATATTCTTGCCTAGTCAAGCATCACTATTACTTTTAATTTTGCTCTTATTTCTACAACCGATCAAGCTTATTGGCCAAGAATTCAACTCTGTTGTGAAACTCATCCTGCAACAATTTCTACATCAGATTTTAGGGCTTTTTTGACTTTGAAGCCAGTAAGTAACCTTTGAACAATCAGCCCATACACCTTCACAACCACAACATCTGAACATTGGCTATAAGTTTTGTGCATCTCAAACTCTTTTAAACAGCATTTTAACCTAAAATCTTGATATTGTTAGAAAAAAGCTCCTGGATCTGTTATGCATCAATTTTCCTTTTACAAACGCACATGGAGAGCACACGGGAATGTCTTTGTGTGCATCTGTGTCTACTCAGGTGTTTTTGTTTCTTGTTTTCTCAAGCACCTCTCCTGAAGAGTGTGTGTGCGTGTTTCAGCATGCTGCTTTGTTAAATCTGTTTACACTGACCAACTGCTTTTGTTAGCTGGACACAGAGACAAACAAAAGAATGAGGTATTCAGAGAGAAAGAGAAAGAGAAAAGTTGTGTGTGGAGAAAGTGAGTGAGTGAGTGAGTGAGTGAGTGAGTGAGTGAGTGAGTGAGTGAGTGAGTGAGTGAGTGAGTGAGTGAGTGAGTGAGTGAGTGAGTGAGTGAGTGACAGCTGTTGTGCCATTACTGTTCGCAACATGTGTGAGAAAATCTTGAGCTCTCACCACATTCATCCACTATGGATGAATCGGAGCCAGCCATACATTCATTCACGTGTGTGTGTGTGTGTGTGTGTGTGTGTGTGTGTGTATTGCTACACTCTGATTTCCCACTGAGCTTATAAGCACTCAGCTTCTCCTGTAATAAGATCCCATCGAGCTGTCCGTTTGTGTGTGTGTGTGTGTGTGTGTGTGTGTGTGTGTGTGTGTGTGTGTGTGTGCTGATGCGGTCTGACCCGTGTGTGCCCCTGTTTGACAGTGGCCCTATTAACGAGGAAGTGAATGTGGCCTAAGGAAAGGCAGTAAAGCATTAGCTCTCCGTCTCTCAGCTTGAGTTCTAGCTTCATTACAGGAACTCTTCTGAACTTTTTGACTGGTACATTTCAACTATATATCACGTCTGTGTTGTTCTTCTGCTCTGTTAGCAAGTTAAATCCTCCTTTGAGTCAGATCTCACAGATGCTTTTGCCTCTTTTAATTTTTGTATGCCTAGTTTTGTGTTTTTATAAGTAATTCTTTAAAAGAATAGTCAACTTAAATTAAATTTTAACTTCAAACCATGTGTAATCCCTATTAATGCTTTATTCTGTGGAAAAAGTGGTCTGGTCTGAATCAAAATCTGTGCAGATCAAGCACCGTTTACAAGTCAAAACATCTCTAAACAAACATGTGGCTGGATTTTAATGTGAGATGGAGTTTTTTATTTATTGTGGACTAGTTATTATAGCTGAAAGCAATCATTCAAGTTTTAGTATAGTTGATAAAAAACTAGTTTAACTGCTGTTACACTTAAATACACTTAAAAGTATATTTGGTAACACTTTATTTTAAGGTGTCCTTGTTACACGTTGCATGTGCTTTCTATTATAATAGCAATTAATTATGCATAATTGCATGCAAGTAATCCTAAACCAAACCCTAATCCTAACCCTAACCCTAACCATATAGTAAGTACATGTAGTTCATTAATATTACTCAGTACTTAAATGTATAATTGAGCTGCAACAAGGACACCTTAAAATAAAGTGTAAACGTACAATTTTGTTAATTAAAAACTGGTCCAATTTAGTCCCAAGTACTGAAATAGTAATACACTTAGAAGTACTGTACACTAATATTAGTATGCATACAACATAAGGCATACTTGAAAACATACTTGAACTTTACTTATATTCAACTTACAGTATATTTCTTATTTGTAAGGGCTTTCTTGAACAGCATGAACATTTTCCTAAATATCTCCACTACTGTTATTGTAATTGAGACACTATTCATCGTTTCATTTTACTTTTAGTTATATTTAAGTATTTTAGTTAATTTTGTTGTGTGTTTTTGTCATTTTTATTAGTTTAGACATGAGGGTCAGTTTATTGAAATTGCTTATGTCAACTATTTGAAAATCTGCAATCTGAGGGTGCAAAAAAATCATAATATTGAGAAAATTGCCGTTAAATCTGTCCAAATTAAGTTCTTAGCCATGCATTTTACTAATCAAAAATTAAATTTACAAAAAATGTTCAATAAATACAAAATATCTTCATGGAACATGATCTTTACTTAATATACTAATGATTTTTGGCATAAAAGAAAAGTGGATCATTTTGACTCATACAATGTATTTGTTGGCTGTTGCTACAAATATACTTGTGCTACTTAAGACTGGTTTTCTGGTCTTTTTTTAAATAGTTTAAAAGTTTGAAATAAAATACATTTTAAAAAAATATTTTATATTATTTTTTGCCATTTATTTGGAAAGAAGTAACAGATGTTTTTTATGGTTTTAGTTTTAGTTTCATAATATTGTCTACTCTTTATATCCTTGTTGTTTACAATCATTAATTCAGTTGATTTTAAACGGTTCAGGAAATTTCAAACACTTGAAAACTCAGCCCATATTCTGACTGTTTATAAATATCCATCAGCATTGATGTAGCCTAACTAAACGTATGTATATATGTACGTATCCAAACATTGTAACTTATGCCGTAAGCACCCAAACCACTAATTAATTCAAGTAAATCAACAAATGTGAGTTTGAGCACTAAACCCCTAGAATAAACGGAGCAGAAGTTTTCCTGTGCAAACACACTCAGAGCTGTTGTAAATATTTAGGGCTGGTTTGTGGAGAGCCGCAGTGTGTTTGCTGTGCATTAATGGGTGCCGCTGTGTGCAGTGGTCTGTGAGGTGAAATGACACCTCGATGACCCCCTGACTCTTTCATTTGACTCCCATTACCGTCCGCAGCTGTCTCTGCCTGTCTTTAGTGTCCTGCACATCCCTCTGAGGATGGTTCGTGTTCAAGACAGGAAGAGGAAAAAAGCAAGAGAAAATGAGCAGTGTTTCCTGATGTCATTGGCATCGTGAACGAACACGTGGAAGATCTTGAGACGAGCATCTGGCCCAAACTAGAGC
This sequence comes from Garra rufa, assembly GCF_049309525.1. Taxonomy (NCBI): domain Eukaryota; kingdom Metazoa; phylum Chordata; class Actinopteri; order Cypriniformes; family Cyprinidae; genus Garra; species Garra rufa. The sequence continues at coordinate 44,467,591 of NC_133369.1, forward strand.
TGTTCTCTAGCACTCTCAAAGCTGATATGGGTCTGATTTATGATGACATATGTTTTTATCCTGATGTCCCGTTCTGTCTGGTCTGTGGTTTGGGGATAGTAAGGAATTGATCAATTGTGGTAACATTTCCACTTAACAATTTTGCTTTTTAACCCTGTAAAGATGTTAAATAGTAGTCAGAAATTTAAACATTTGAACATTTGGAGAAACAAAAACAGCTTTTATTCACAGACTCAAACCAAGCAAAAATGTGCAATTTGCTGCAGATGCTGATATTTCTATAAGGATCAAAGACGTTAAGTTATCCATGTCAAAAGAAATTTACAAAAGTGATTTTATGTTCATAGAAAGCACATTATATGTAAGTAAAGTGTCTACTTTTAAGGTTTCAAATATGTTTTTGGAGAATCAAAGTTTGGTTAATAATAATGTACATTGTCATTCAGTGTAACAATATTTATGTACAAATTCAAACAACATGCTTATTCTGACTTGTACATATTAAAATATATAAAAGAAAAAGGGAGCATATTACATTTTAGTATTTTAGTTATTTTATTGTGTGTTTTTATCATTTTTATTATTTTTTATAATTGATTTATTTTTATGATTTATTTATTTATTTATTTATTGTGACCCTGGACCACAAAACAGACACGAGGGTCAATTTTATTGAAATTGTTTATAATTTCAACTATTTGAAAATCTGGAATCTGAGGGTGCACAAAATCTAAATATTGAGAAAATCGCCTTAAAAGCTGTCCAAATGAAGTTCTTAGCAATGCATATTACTAATCAAAAATTAAGTTTTGATATATTTACAGTTGGAAGTTTTAGCAAATTAAATTTGATTGTGTTTTAAAAACATAAACAGTTCTTACTGACAAATGGTAAAAACTGAGAATAATGGCAAATTATAAAAACATAGAACTACAACTAATTAGTATTTGGGGTGAAAATAATTTGTCTTTTAATGTGTCATAAATTGATTTTTGTTGTAAATATGCCTGAAAAGATTGTTACACTTAATGACTTTTGAGTGGGTGTCTTCTGTAAAATATGGAAAAATGTTTGATATTTATTTTTTTGCTCAGTACAACAAAAAAAAAAATCAATTTAAAGCAGTAATACACTTATTGTTTTTATGCTTAAAGCCTTTTTCGTCTTTGACCCATGAACAAAAAGTAATTTGAAATTCCTTTGCTTGTAATATAAATCAATGAGAACTTTATAACAGTAGCAGATTTAGCGATGAAATGATCTAAATATCAGTGATCACTCTATATCTCCAGTAATAAGTCTTAGTATGATGATATTTAACTGATCTAAACATATAATTCAGTGCAATCCAATGGTGACTGAGAGATGAACAAATAAACACACTGCAAAAAATGTTTTTCTTACTTAGATTGTTTTATCTTGTTTCCAACCAAAATATTTAAAAATTCTTGAATCAAGAAGGATTTTCTAGACAAGTAAGCAAAAATTTTTTATTTTAAACAAAACAAGATTATTTTTCTTACACCATTGTCAGATTATTTTCCCTTTTTTTTTTTTTTCAAGCAAAAATTCACTTAATTTTGACTTGTTTGTTCTGAAAACTAGAAAATTATTTTTACTTGTTTTTTACCTTCTTGATTTAAGAATTTTTAGATTTTTTTGGCTGGAAACAAACGTTCCTCAAAAGATCCTGATGATCAGATTTGAGATTCACTGATAAAAAAAAAAAAAAAAAGATTAATTGAGAATCAAGTAAAGCCAAGCGGCTTCAGTCCATGTGTTAAGTGTTAATCTGGAAATATTACTAATCATTCTTGTATTTAACTTTATGAAAGTTAAAAGATATGACAGCAAAAAGACATCTGACGCACAAGCTGAAGGTGGATGTTTGTACGATTACACTAAAATAACTTTTACTTCATAAAAAAATCCTAGCCCTAGTGGTTTGCCAATTTTTCATTCCTTAAAATGTGTGTCATCTTGAGTGGTCTTCTTCTGGGCTCTTGTCTGGTCTGACTCTGTAAACATTGGCCAACCGTCTGTCTCTCTCTCTCTCTCTGGAGATTTATGTGAGTGTTTCCAGGTTCACCATTATTTCCATATGGCAACTATGTTTCTCACTGTCACAGGTTGACCCAAAGCACACACACACACACACACACACACACACACACACACATTGTCTCGCTTGTCAAAGTGAGCTACTATAACCTAAGTCTCTCCCTCTCTCTCCTTGCAGGCTTGTCCAGGTGCTCCAGTAAACTCCAGGGCAGAGCAGTGTGCAGCGTTCAACAATCAAGAGTTTATGGGACGCGTGTATGACTGGGAGCCTTTCACAGAAGGTTAGAAACGGAAATTGAAGGGGTGTAAAGGGGAAAAAAGAAGCAATAACAGAGGTGTGGTGGAATATTACCCTGGTACTTATTTCTCTGCCATTGTGGAGCAGAACTTGCAGTTTATTGTCTAATAATTGAGTGTACTGGAAATCTGCTCACATAACATTTTCCATTTACCTATTTTCACTTAGTTTTTCATGCTCAGACTGTGTTGTTTTGCTCTTGAGCTCTGTTCTAAAAGATAGTGTGCTGTCTATTTAGAACATATTTTAAGGTATATCTTACACTCTTAAAAATAAAGGTGCTTTAAAAGGTTCTTCACAGGGATGCCATAGAAAAACCATTTTTGGTTCCACAAAGAACCATTCAGTCAAAGGTTCTTTAAAGAATCATCTCTTTCTTACCTTTTCATAATCTGAAGAACCTTCTTTCTCCGCAAAGAACCTTTTGTGAAACAGAAAGGTTCTTCTGATGTTAAAGGTTCTTTATGGAACCATTCAGACAAAAAAGTTCTTCTATGGCATCGTGGAGCACCTTTATTTTTAAGAGTGTACAGTTTAAAAGCTTGAGGTTGGCACGATTTTCTGCTCAACAAGGCTGCATTTATTTAATCCAAAATAAAGCAAAAAATGTGAAATATTTTTACTATTTAAAATAGCTATTTTCTATGTGAATTTATGTTCAAATGTAATGTATTGCTGTGATCAAAGCTGAATTTTCAGCATCATTACTCCAGTCTTCAGTGTCACATGATGCTTCAGAAATCATTCTAATATGCTGATTTGCTGCTCACAAATTTATCATTGTTGAAAACCGTTGTGCTGCGCAATATTTTTATGGATTTTTTAAAAGTAGGACATTACAGATTTAGTATCTTTTAATGTCACTTTTCTTTGTACTGAAGTCTTGTCCAAAATGCCTAAGAGGCCTTTTTTACCTAAAATCTAAAGCAGCAAAAGTTTTACTAAAGTTTCAATCTAGAATCCTAAATTCAAAGTATAGAATGCAGAATCATGAGGTTAGAGATTTAAATTTAGAAGTTTGAATTTAAATTTAGAATCATAAATACTGAGTTTAGAATCTTAAATCATGATTGTAGAATCTTACATGTAAAATTCTTCAGTGTCACAAAAGCCTTCAGAAATCATTCTAATATGCTGATTTGCTGCTCAAGAATTTATCATCAGTTTTGAAAACCGTTGTGCTGCCCAATATTTTAGGGATTTTTTTAAAAGTAGGACATTATAAATGTCTTTAATGTCACTTTACTTTGTACTGTAGATGTTTTTCAGACATAAAGTTTGTTCCAAAATGCCTTAGATGCTTTTTTTTTTACCTAAAATCTAAAGCAGCAATGCTTTTTTTTTTTTACATAAGCACAAGTTTTACTAAAGTTTCAATCTAGAATCCTAAATGCTAAGTATAGAATGTAGAATCATGAGGTTACAGACTTTAATTTAGAAACTTAACTTAAATATAAATTTAAAATGGTGAATACTGCAGTTTAGACACTTAAATCTTGAATTTACAATCATGAGTTTAGAATCTTCAGTTTTGAATGCTGAGTGTAGAATCTTGATTCTTGAATACAGAATCTTGAATCATGACTTCAGAATCTTGATTTGATTTTAGAACCTTAACTCTTGATTGTAGAAACTTAAATGTAAAATTCTTCAGTGTCACATAATTCATAAATCATTCTAAAATGCTGATTTGCTGCTTAAGAAATTATTATCGGTGTTGAAAACCATTGTGCTGCCCAATATTTTTATGGATTATTTTTTTTTATGTAGGACATTATAGATGTCTTTAATGTCACTTTACTTTGTACTGTAGATGTGTTTCAGACATAAAGTCTGTTCCAAAATGCCTTAGATGCCCTTTTTTTTATTTAAAATCTAAAGCAGCAATGCTTTTTTTTTTTTTACATTTTAAATATGTTGGAAGAGTTTTTCCAAGTCTGTTCAACAAGTTTCACCATCTTTAAATTCATTCTGCAGATTTTCCTTCACAATCAGCGTAGAAAATGTGAAAAATGTGCACGGATTCCTTTTAGACTGGCATGGCCTTAAACACTTAGTAATTCTAAGAAAGCTCAGAACTAGTAGATAAGCAAGAATAAAGGAGTTTTTGAGAGGCTGTAAATGACCTGAGCCATAAGAAGACAAAGTAGATGTAGAATGAATGAAGAGAGGAGGAGGGTGACCGCAGGGGTCATGGGTATTACTGTACAAGCAAAGACTCTTTGTGAGGGAAAAGTATCGAGAAAGAGAAGTTAAAGAGAAACACAGAGTTAAAAACAGAGGAATGTGTGACGGGCCGATATAAAAGTCACCGAGACCGTACACACGTACCAGACCGCCACTATAAATCAACAATACAGAGAGAGGAGAGAAAGAGAAAGAGGGACTTATAGACGGGAAATTGGATGAGGGAGGTGGAGTCAGAGAGGACAGAGGTTAGGGAGTCATAGCAACCGAATGAAAAATGCTGCTGTTCGGGATGGATGGATGGATGGGATGAAAGGCTCTGTGAATGAGAGGAGAAAGACCTGAATGGAGGAAGAAAGGCCTGAATAGTAAGTGAGAGGCTTGAAAAAGGGGGAAGTGAGGACAGACGTAACTGAAGTGACACCCAATCTACTGTTGGGGAGAGAGAGAGCCGTCTGGCCCACAACGGAGAGACTCAAGTGTGCAGGAACCCCTCTCTGACAGATGGCCAGACAACCACAAATCATTAGGACAGGACCTTAAATCTTAGTTTTAGATCCTTGTTCTTGAATGTAGAACCCTGATTCCTTAGTTTATAATGTTGAGTCTTGAGTGTAGAACCTTGTTTAGAATTTAGAATCCTGAATTTGTATTTATAATTGTGAATACTGAGGTAAAATACATGAATTTACAATCTTGAGTTTAGAATCTTTAATCCTATGTTAAGGACCCTCACTGTGTAGAATCTTGATTCTTACGTTAGAACCCTGAATCTTTGGTTTAGAATATTGAATCTTGAGTTTAAAATCTTGGTTCTTACATTTAGAACCATGAATAATATAGTTTATAAATATTTAATAAATATTTAGTTTAGCTTGATTTTTGAGTTTAGAACTATGAATCTTGAGTGTAAAACCTTAAATTTAGAATTATGAAACCTGTTTTTTACACACTTAAATCTTGAGTTTAAAACATTAAATCTTAAAACGTATAGAAGTTTAAATCTACAATCCTAAATACTAGAATATAGAATCATGAGGTTAGAGATTTGAATTTAAAAGTTTGAATTTAAATTTAGAATTGTGAATGTTGAGTTTAGACACTTAAATCTTGAACTTAGAATCTTGATTCTTACTAAGAACGCTAAATCTTTAGTTTAGAATATTGAAACTTGAGTTCTTACATTTAGCACCATAAATATTTAGTTAAGCTTGAATTTTGAGTTTAGAACTTTAAATCTTAAGTGTAAAACCTTAAATTTAGAATTATGAAACCTGTTTTTTTTACACACTTAAATCTTCAGTTTAAAACATTAAATCTTAAAACGTATAGAAGTTTAAATCTAGAATCCTAAATACTATAGAATATAGAATCATGAGGTTAGAGATTTGAATTTAAAAGTTTGAATTTAAATTTAGAATTGTGAATATTGAGTTTAGACACTTAAATCTTGAATTTACAATCATGAGTTTAGAATCTTCAATATTGAGTTAAGGACCCTCTCTCTTGAGTGTAGAATCTTGGTTTAGAATCTTTATTCTTACGTTAGAACCCTGAATCTTTAGTTTAGAATATTAAATCTTGAGTTTAAATTCTTGGTTCTTACATTTAGAACCATGAATATTTAGTTCAGCTTGATTTTGAGTTTAGAACTTTGCATCTTGAGTGTAAAAACTTGTTTTTTACACATTTAAATCTTGAGTTTAAAACATTAAATCTTGAAACGTATAGAAGCTTAGATCTAGAATCCTAATACTAAGTATAGAATGTAGGTTAGAAATTTGAATTTAGAAGTTTGAATTTAAATTTAGAATAGTGAATCCTGAGTTTAGACACCTACATCTTGAATTTAAAATCATGAGTTTAAAACCTTCATCTTGAGTTTAGAATCTTCAGTTTTGAATGCTGAGTGTAATCTTGAATCATGACTTCAAAATCTTGATTTGAGTTTAGAACCTTAAATCTTGAGTGTAGAATCTTAAATTTAAAATTATGAATACTGAATTTGAGTACCTTAAAACCTGTATTTGTAAATTTGAGTTTCTAATCTTAGGACCCTTAATCTTGAGTTTGATATAATTTGAGATTTGAGTTTATAATCTTCAAACCTGAGTTTTTGAGTTTAGAACCTTGTATTTGGAATTTAGAACCTTGAATTTTGATTTAGAGTCATTGATATTGATTAAGGACCCTTAATCTTGAGATTAGATTCTTCAGTTAGAATCTGAATGAGTTCAGAGTCTTGACTTTTGAGTATAAAACCTGTGACTGAATTTAGAATCATGAATTTACTATCATGGGTTTAAAGCCTTCATCTTGAGTTTAGAATCTTCAATTGTTAATGCTAAGTGTAGAATCTTGAATCAAGTACAGAATCTTGACTTCTGACTTCAAAATTTTGAGTTTAGAGTCTTGAACTTTAAGGGTTGAATCTTAAATTTAAAATTATGAACGGTGATCTTAAATATTTGAAAACTGAATTTACAATGAGTTTATAATTTTAAATATTTAGTTGAGGACCCTTGATCTTGTGTTTAGAATTTTTAAACTTCAGTGCAGAGCGTTGAATCTAAAACCCCTAAGTATTAAGTGGTAAATCTATAATCATGAGTTTAGAGCATTAAATTTGAATTTATAATCACGAATACTAAGTTTACACACTTGAATGAGTTTAGAAAATTGAATATAGAGTCTTGACTTGGATCTCTAGAGGCGTAGATCTTTAACTCTTGTTTAAAGTTATTTGCTGATGAATTGCTGCTAATGAGTTAGCTGAAGTGTTGTTTATATCTATAGAAGCGAATCTTTTATCACTGAGCTTTTTCTCATCATGATTCTAAGAATATTTATGATCTCCCTCCTGCTTCCAGCCATATTCAGTAAATCATTTCAAGATGAGGAAAAGCTTCTGTGATTTTAAAAGGAATAGTTTTACAGAAGGAGAAAGGATTGTGTATTGATTGCATGTTGTTACTCCAAACCTTATAATGCAATGGGCGCCAGATAGTTTCAACAACAAAGTGAAATGAAATACAGTAGAGTACAGATATAAGGTTTGGCACATTCTGTTGCGTACATGACTGTAGAATGTTTGCTTTGAACTGCAGATCACTTCAGTGTTTAAGTGTAATTAAACCAAATGATTTATTAATTCAGCATATGCAAAGTGATTTATTGATTTAGCAAATGCTTTTATCCAAAGTGACTTATGATTGAGGAATGCCTGAGCGCAAGTGATTCATTCAGAGGAGATCGTGTAACATGAAGAGCGCCAATACACACTTCCCAAAAGACTTGGAAAAGTACAAGCTAGAACAGAGATGAAGGTGTGACACAATGAAACTGAGTGTTTTATGGTTTGAGGGTAAGTGTGTCAATAGGTGTGAGTCAAATGCATGTCTTAAAGCTATAACATTTCTTTATCAGACAGAGTTCAGTATGAGATGCAGTTCAGTATTGGACACAGCTAAGCAGCATGCAGAGGCTGGGGTCAATACTGGACAAAGTTGAGTATGGGACAGTCCTGATATCCTACAGGGTTCAGTATCAGGAAGAGTTCAGCCTAAGAATTCAGTTACACTGAAATGACGCTCATTCATCCCTCTGTTTACACTCACTTCTAACTCTGCTTTTATGTAGAAATGAAATGAAAACAACAGCCCTCAGGGGTATTCAGGCCATGAGCTGTTGCGAAAGAGGCCTCGGTGTGACAAGGCGACACTGGGACTGTGTGTTTTTTGCTGGTGTAGGAGGTATTAGAACATGCTCCGATTTATTAGAAGTAAAAGTGTTGTAGTTTCCAGCAGATATGTGAGCTATTGTTGGACGGGGCACTAGGGGTTTGGCTGTATGGTGAGCATGCTTTTGTTTTGTTGTCCCTGGGAGATCATTTTTTGGCAGGCTCAACGCTAAAGATCATTATGTGACTGTGTGTGTGCGCAGTAATTGTTCCTGCATGGCGCTGCTGTGCAGTTCTGTGTATGATTTGGCTTGCTCTCAGAGGGGTTTAAGGGACATTTTTAAGAAAAAATTCTTTGAAAAATAGAATTCTGTCTCATTTACTCACCCTCGTTCCGTTCCAAACCCGTATAATGTTTGAGGAAGGGACCAAGGTTTTGTTATTCATTGAAAATGGTCTACAGACCAAAAAGTGATTCATTGAAAATGTGTGTTTTCCTTGGCACAATCAAAAAGGTTCTTGAGAGGAATGAGTACAGGAACAAATCAACCTTTATAGTTGGATAGATTCAATGAATCTGAATGATTCTTTGACAAAATGACGATCTGCTTCAATGGAGGAAATGGGACTTATTAAGGCTTACATATTAGTTGACCACTTTTCTTCAGTCCCTTATTTATTGTAATTGGCTTTTTTATTGCTCATATAGATACAATTATGCCTACAATGTAAATCAATAAGATCTTTTATAGCAGTGTAATAGAATACTTTTGTAAAATTATGTAAATATCAGTTGTCAATTTATATGTTCATTGAAAAATAAGATTCTGTCTCATTTACTCACCCTCATGTTGTTCCAAACCCGCATAATGTTTGAGGAAGGTACCAAGATTTTGTTATTTATAAAAATGGTGTACTGACCAAAAAGTGATTCATTGAAAATGTGTGTTTTCCTTGGCACAATCAAAAAAGTTCTTGAGAGGAATGAGTACAGGAACAAATCAACCTTTATAGTCGGATAGATTCAATGAATCAGTTCTCAGAACCAACCTGAATGATTCTTTTATTCAGATTTGCTTAAATGGAGGAAATGGGAAAAGTATCAAATTATTTAAGAAGACTTATTAAGACTTAAATATTAGTTGACCACTTTTCTTCAGTCCCTTATTTTTTGTAATTTAACCATCAAAACAGTCTTCCATGGCTCTTTTATGGCTTTCTTATTGCTCATATATAGATACAATTATGCATATAATGTAAATCAATAAGATATTTATAGCAGTGTAATAGAATACTTTCATAAAATGATGTAAATATCAGTCGTCACTCTACATTGCCTATAAATGTCTTAGTAAGATGAGATTTAAATGCTTAATTTGATGATCCAAACATACAATGCAGTGCAATCCAATGAAGATTGAGAGGTGAAGAAATAAACGCTTATTTAATACATATAATACATATTTTGTAATACATTAATCACATTTGAACATGAAATATGTATGTAGTCCAGTAAGTGTTCATCTTGAAGTAATACTAACTATATCTTAGTTATGTTTACTTTATAAAAATCAGTAAAGATTCAGCAAAACGACATGTGAAGCACAAGCTGAAGGTGAATGTTTGTACTATTATACTGTCACGTGGCGGGGAGTAAGGAGGTCTGGGTCCAAATGCAGGGAGAAAGGTGTTTTAATAAGAAAACAATAAACAAACAAACAAAAGGCCAACACGGCACAAAACTTAACATAAACTTAACGAAACAGGGAACAAGGTCAAGAGCTTAGGTCTGGAACACAAATGTACATAGAAGACAAAAGACAATGCAGCCAGAAAGAGTAGTGGGAAATGAGAGTTCTTATAGACAAGATAATTGTGAGCAGGAGTGAGTGTAATCAGTGCTAATGACAAGACATGAGTGAATACTTAGGAGAGTGTAGTGCAGGGAAGGGAAAACAGCGACCTCAGGTGGCTGAGGGAAGCCCCACAGCCCAGATCATGACATATACTAAATTTGACTTGCTAAAAGGTCTAAACTAACAATCAGACAACAGAAGACATGCAGTATATTCACTGCAAAATATGTTTTTCTTACTCAGATTTTTTGTCTTGTTTCCAGCCAAAATATTGAAAAAATTCCTAAATCAATAAGGATTTTCTAGACGAGTAAAAATCATTGTCTTGTTTTTAGAAAGTCAAAATTAAGTGCGTTTTTGCTTGAAACAAGTAAAATAAGTAGAACAAGCAAAATAATCTGCCAATGGGGTAAGAAAAATAATCTTGTTTGAAATAAGTTTTTTTGCTTTCGTCACTGGCAGATTATTTTGCTTGTTCTAAGTGAAAACTCACTTAATTTTGACTTGTTTTTTCTGAAAACAAGAAAAAATAGTTTACTTGTCTAGAAAATCCTTCTTGATTTAAGAATTTTTTGATATTTTGGCTGGAAACAAGACAAAAAAATCTAAGTAAGAAATGCATTCTTTGGAGTGTTGTGTGCAACAGCTTAAGTTTTAACAGCAAAGTTTTGATAATGTTAATCATTTAGAGGCCGTAGAAGTTTATGCATTAAATGTCATACATTGGACTTTATAGGGTTAATGGAAAAGCATAGCCAGTACAAGTCTTTATAATTTCTTTTTAATTCCAAAAAAGAAAGACATTTGGAGCAAAATAAAGGTGAACATTTCAAGTGAACTCTCCCTATGGGAGCATGACAGAGAGATGGACGAAGATCCAAGAGAATGAGGAGGAAGAGAGCATGCATGAACAGAGAAACTGAACTCCTTTCTCTCCTGTTTAGCTCTCACTAAACATTCCCTCGTTTTCCTTGCGTTGGTCCAAATCCCTTGCTATTGTATCCATCCACTGCCAAAATCTCTCCACCCAGCTCAGAGATTATTAGAGAGCTGGATGTGTTGGATAAACGTGGATGACTAAGAAGCGAGAGCAGTGGGATGGCTGGGGACAGGGGGGTGGGACAAGGACATAAAACTGTAAACAGAGCTTTAGGGGAGTTGGGAAGAATAGCCATTTGACTGGCCAGAGCGAGTGAGACAGTTTGAGGGAGGGATGGAGACACAGCTGTGTTTGTAAGAGAGAGAGAGAGAGATGTGGGCTATGATCAGAATAACACACTAACATGATTCAGTCTTCTGTGACCACACTCACACATTGAAGAGCTACACTTACTGCTTTTTAGTTTATATACTGTGCACATTATGCAAATGCTTTCCAGGAACACTTTGGTGTCCCGTTACATCTTTCTCTGTCTTTAGAGGCACAAATTTGTTTGTGTTGACTATATTGTTCAAACTCGGCTATTCAGTAGTGTAGGAGAATGGTTTAATAAATATCTTTAATGTATGGGAATTTGTGGAAGTTTCCATCCCAGGATGAAAAAATAAAAAACGTGGTTGCATTTTCTTTCTCGCAATTCTAAGTGTATATCGCAGGATTCACCGTTTTTTTCTTGCAATTCTGACTTACTCGTAATTTTAAAGATTCAATTTGAAGGACTGAGAAATTCTGATATAATTCTGAATTATATCTTGCAATTCAGAAAAAAAAACTGAGATATAATCTCAAGAAAAATTACCTTTCAAATTTTCAAAATTTGAAAAAGAATATATTTTATAAGTTTCAAGCCCTATTTTATACCCTATTTTTGTATAGTGTAAGCATACTTTTTGCAATATGATGTGCTTGACTAACACTTAACTAAAATTGAGACAATTTATAGTATATTTTAGTATGCTGTCAATATAGATTCAATTCGAAGCAAATTCTGAGAAAATTGCAAGTAAAAAAATCTAAACTGAGATATAAACTCAGAATTCAAGAAAAACTACATTTGTACTGATCAAATTTTTAAAAAACAAAATATATAATAAGTTTCAAGCCCTATTTTATACCATATTTTTGCATAGTGTAAGCATACTTTTTGCAATATTGTGTGCTAGATTTTGACCTCTTTTGATCAGACGGTTTAAAACCAAGACATTTCTTTTATGCAAACATTTAACTGAAAGTGTGAGACAATTGCTTTCATTTTTAAGTTTCAACAAAAATGATATTAAAGTATATTTTAGTATGCTTGTCAATATAGATTCAATTGGAAGCAAAAAGAAAATTGATATGAACTGAGAATTCAGATTTTCTTTTTTGTAATTCTTTTTATCTCACAGTTCTGAATTATATCTTGCAATTCTGAGAAAATTGCAGGTAAAAAAAAATCAGATATAAACTCAGAATTTCAAGAAAAACGACCTTTGTACTGATCAGATTTTGAAAAAAGAAGTTTTTTTGTTTCAAGCCCCTATTTTTGCATAGTGTAAGCATACTTTTTGCAATATGGTGTGCTTGATTTTGACCTCTTTTGATCAGACGGCTTAAAGACATTTATTTTACACTAACATTTAATTGAAAGTGTGAGACAATTGCTTTTATTTTTTAAGATTCAAAATAAAATAAAATAAAAAATATATTTTAGTATGCTTTGTCAATGTAGATTCAGTTGGAAGCAAAAGGAAAATTGATATGAACTGAGAATTCAGATTTTCTTTTTTGTAATTCTAAGGTTCTGAATTATATTTTGCAATTCTGAGAAAATTGCAAGCAAAAAAATCAAAACTGAGATATAAACTCAGAACTTCAAGGAAAACAACATTCAGTGCATTCAGCAGTAACATTATTTCTTATTTATTATATCAGTAACCATATTTCAAAGACAATAGAAGTAATTAGGTGAAATTTATGAACTTTTTTATGAAATTAAAAAAGTTCAAAGTGGGTCAAAGCATTCTAAAGTTCTCTTTTAATAAATATGCTGAAGTGCACATCTTTTTCATGCTACTTGGCGTTACCACTGTTGGAAATGTTTTTGTCAGTTTTCAGTAAGTGGTAAGCTAGTATTTCATTCTAAGCGGTGCTGGAGTGTGTCATCTGTCTAAGATTGTAATACTGACTCCACGAGTCTTCTTTCTGTAAAGAGCAAACAACCTTTAATACCCTTCAAGAAGTCTTCTGTGTAGGGTGAGGTATGTGTGTGTTTCTGATGAAATCGCCTTTGATCAGTAAATCTGGGCTCGTCTTTGCATAACCTCTGCCCACTCTGTCGGCTTTTACATCCAGAATGTCTGAAAATGTGTCTGTTTTGGTTTTGCAGTGAGGTAGGCCAGGATTCACTGCGTAACACACACGCCAACACTTTCTCAGCCAATTGCAACACATTTACTTTATTTCATTTAAGTAGGTAATCATTTGCTAAAGTAACATTTTAGACATATACTGCTTGTTAAAGGGGTCATGGGATGGCCATTTTCCACAAGTTCATATGATTCTTTAGGGTCTTAATGAAAAGTTTATAATATACTTTGGTTGAAAAAATTCAATAGTAGTGTAATAAAACACCCTTTTACCTTGTCAAAATCAGCTCTGCAAAAATTCAGCTCATTTTATTGCATGGTCCCTTTAAATGCAAATGAGCTCCACTCGCCCCGCCCCTCTTTGCTGTGGGATTATTTTATCAGCCGTAATGTTTACTTTAGCTGCATTTAGCTGCATTTAGCTGTGTTTAGTGGCGTAACTTGCCAACAAGCACATTCTTAAGAAAGGCTGTTTGCCAAGAAGCATTAGAAACCCTTTTACTCACTTCTGCTGTGGGTGAAGCTGCATCAGGAACATAGACACATATGTAGATCGGGATTGGCATTTTTCTTTTTAAAAACGAAAGTAACGTTAATCCTCTGTGTCTTCCGCGGCTCAGAAGTCGGGAGTAAATGAGGACTGCTATATTCATTATTACATCCAATAACAGAACACCTCTATCGCTCAATCTGAGACATTCTTGTCTTCCTCTGCACCTGAGTCACACAATGGCGATCGGAGTCGGACTGTTTCAGCTCGGTGAGGGCGGGGCTAAAGGAAGGTGCTCATGTCAATCAACTATCGTGGGAGGGGCCTCTGTCTGTGTTTCGTCACACCCACAAGAAGCTGAGAATGACCTGATTTTAAAAAGGGGATATTACTTTTAAAGATTCAAAAAATAATATATAATGATCAATAATGAATAATAATAATAAATAATAATGATTTGAAAAAATAAAATGTTTCAGGGTTTCCACAAAAATATTGGGCTGCACAATGGTTTTCAACACTGATAAAAATCAGAAATGTTTGTTGAGCAGCAAATCAGCATATTAGAATGATTTCTGAAGGATCGTGTGACATTGAAAGACTGGAGTAATGATCCTGAAAGTGCAGCTTTGATCACAGCAATCAATTACATTTGATCATATATTCATATAGAAAACAGTTATTTTAAATAGTAAAAATATTTCAAATTTTTACTGTATTTCAGATCAAGTAAATGCAGTCTTGGTGAGTAAAAAAGACGCAAAGTAAGAAGAGTTGGCTTCATCTCTTTTCAGGTGTTTAATCATCTCAGATCTTCATAAGAGGCCAGATCCAGACTGAAGCTTGTGTGAAGTTTTCTATCAATAAGTTTTCTATCGTGCTAGAATTAATCACACTTCCTAAGGTACCAAGGATAAAGAAAAGTCCACTAAAAGAAGTAGAGCTTTTTTTTTTTTTTGCATTTGGCTCCCAAATTCTGCAATATCCTTCCTGATAACATTCAGGGTTCAGACACACTCTCTGTTTAAATCTAGTTTAAAGACACATCTCTTTTGCATCTTGTTTGGTATGGACTTTTATGTTAAAATGTATTCCCTGTTCTGTTTCTGCGCTGACTTCCTGTGTTTGTCCCCTGCAATTCATTTTCTTTCTTTTCTTTAAGAATTTAACCTCTTGGTTAGTCACTGATGGTGTTCATGTCTTCAGTCTGGGTTTCTTGTACATTCTTGTTTCTCTGTGTGTTTTCTCCTTGTGTGGAGTATTTAGCCATTTCCAGGGGCCTCATTTATAAAACTTTCTTACGCACTGATTTGATCTTAGAGTGTTCGTACGATCAACTCCACGTCAAAGTACAGATTTATAAAAAACGTCTTTGACGTGGAAAAGTACTTATCTCCACGTCAGATTCCAGCTTGGCGTACGACCGTTTCCTTGTGGTAATGCCTGGTATTGCAGATAGTTCAGCCTCACTATAATTTGATTTCTTGCACTCCTTTTTACTTGCCATTGTCACAGAGTTTTTGCTTTAGGAATGAGCTCATTTTATATGTTAATTAATTAAGCAGAGGCGTTTCGACGGCGGAACATTCAGCTGCACACAATTCCACGATCATTTGTGATTTATAACCGAATGACTGGCGTACGCATGGATTTCGTGGTACGTTCGTTTCTCTGAATCGCTCTTACGATCAAATCAGAAAAGTTCTTAGATAAAATCAAGGATGGTTTCTACGCAAGTCTTTATAAATGAGGCCCCAGGTCTTTTATTATTAAATCTGTGTGAGCTTTGGAATCGGCCAGGCAACACTTTTGTAAATTACTTTTGACATGGATATCTTAATATATATATATATAGTATATTAAGATGTCCATGTCAAAAGAAATTTACAAAAGTGATTTCATGAAATGTAAGTAAAGTGTCTACTACTTTTAAGGTTTCAAATATGTTTTTGGAGAATAAATTTTCAAAATTTGGTTAAAATAATGTTACATTGTCATTCAGTGTAACACAATATATGTACAAATTCAAACAACATACTTATTCTGACTTGTACATATAAAAATATATAAAAGTATAAGGGAGCATATCAAATTTTATTGTGTTTTAAATGGGCAAAACCTAGGATAAAGCAAAAAAATTTAAAATGTAGAAAATTACAACTAATTATATTTGGGGTGAAAGTAATTTGCCTTTTAACTAAATAAGTTATAAATTATTTTTTGTTGTAAATACAGGTCCTTTTCAAAAAATTAGCACATTGTGAAAATGTCTGATAAACATTAGACTTTCATATATTTTAGATTCATTACACACAACTGAAGTAGTTCAAGCCTTTTATTGTTTTAGGCTACGTTTACATTAATCCGGATACATTTGAAAACGGAGTTTTAATTTTAAAACGCTCTCCGTCCACACTAGCGTTTCCAAGCGTTTTCCTAAAGTTTCTCATCCACACTGAAACGTAGAAAAACATCAAATTCGCCTTACTGCGCATGCGTAAAGCCTCAAAAATTATACAGATGTAATAGGTTTTCACGCAATTCTTCTGGCGGGATAATTTACGGAAATATCATCCACTGACGCGTCTAAATCGCGCTCATTCATATTTTATCTGAAAAGCAGTTGTCGTCATGTTTTGCAGGACAGCAACTGTGAGTAAATTCCGTCATCATTTTAGGACTGTAATTTGAGGAGTGTACAAGGTAAATCTCTTTAGCAGCAGTGTGTAAATAGCACAGGCACAATTACTGCTGTAAACATAGATATCTATTGGTACAATATTCGTCACATGACTATAAATATGCGTCATCGTTCTCCGAAGCCTCCGTTTTTACTGTCCACACTACAACGTGAAAACGGCGTTTTCTAATTTATCCACTTTGGCCGGAGTTTTTAGAAATAATCGTTTTCTGTGATAAAAACGGGGTTTTCGTGTAAATGAGAGGTTAATATTGATGATTTTGGCATACAGCTCATGAAAACCCAAAATTCCTATCTCAAAAAATTAACATATCATGAAAAGGTTCTCTAAACGAGCTATTAACCTAATCATCTGAATCAACTAATTAACTAATCAACTAATTAACACCTGCAAAAGATTCCTGAGGCTTTTAAAAACTCCCAGCCTGGTTCATTACTCAAAACCGCAATCATGGGTAAGACTGCCGACCTGACAGCTGTCCAGAAGACCATCATTAACACCCTCAAGCAAGAGGGTCAGACACAGAAAGAAATAGGCTGTTCCCAGAGTGCTGTATCAAGGCACCTCAGTGGGAAGTCTGTGGGAAGGAAAAAGTGTGGCAGAAAACGCTGCACAACGAGAAGAGGTGACCGGACCCTGAGGAAGATTGTGGAGAAGGACCGATTCCAGACCTTGGGGGACCTGCGGAAGCAGTGGACTGAGTCTGGATTAGAAACATCCAGAGCCACCGTGTACAGGCGCCAGGTCAAGCCACTTTTGAACCAGAAACAGCGGCAGAAGCGCCTGACCTGGGCTACAGAGAAGCAGCACTGGACTGTTGCTCAGTGGTCCAAAGTACTTTTTTCGGATGAAAGCAAATTTTGCATGTCATTCGGAAATCAAGGTGCCAGAGTCTGGAGGAAGATTGGGGAGAGGGAAATGCCAAAATGCCTGAAGCCCAGTGTCAAGTACCCACAGTCAGTGATGGTCTGGGGTGCCATGTCAGTTGCTGGTGTTGGTCCACTGTGTTTTATCAAGGGCAGGGTCAATGCAGCTAGCTATCAGGAGATTTTGGAGCACTTCATGCTTCCATCTGCTGAAAAGCTTTATGGAGATGAAGATTTCATTTTTCAGCACGACCTGGCACCTGCTCACAGTGCCAAAACCACTGGTAAATGGTTTACTGACCATGGTATTACTGTGCTCAATTGGCCTGCCAACTCTCCTGACCTGAACCCCATAGAGAATCTGTGGGATATTGTGAAGAGAAAGTTGAGAGACGCAAGACCCAACACTCTGGATGAGCTTAAGGCCGCTATCGAAGCATCCTGGGCCTCCATAACACCTCAGCAGTGCCACAGGCTGATTGCTTCCATGCCACGCCGCATTGAAGCAGTCATTTCTGCAAAAGGATTCCCGACCAAGTATTGAGTGCATAACTGAACATAATTATTTGAAGGTTGACTTTTTTTGTATTAAAAACACTTTTCTTTTATTGGTCGGATGAAATATGCTAATTTTTTGAGATAGGAGTTTTGGGTTTTCATGAGCTGTATTCCAAAATCATCAATATTAAAACAATAAAAGGCTTGAACTACTTCAGTTGTGTTGTAATGAATCTAAAATATATGAAAGTCTAATGTTTATCAGTACATTACAGAAAATAATGAACTTTATCACAATATGCTAATTTTTTGAAAAGGACCTGTATGCCTGACAAGATTTTTACACTGAATGACATTTAGTGGGTGTCTTCTGTAAATTATGGAATAATGTATGATATTTATTTTTTGCTCTGAAAAACAAAAATGCAATAAAATTAAACAGAAAACTTTTTATTATTATTTTTTTATTTTTTGGAAAAACAACAACAATTCAAAGCAGTATTATTTTCACAGTTCTGTCTGTTTGTACTTGGTTTCTCCCATTGTCTTCCCCCGTCATTCTGTGATCTATTGGTTTTGCCCTCGTTTGTCCTGATCCCCGTCACCTGTGTCTAATTATTAGTCAGCCTTTATATACCTGTCTTTTAGTTCAGTACACTGTCGGTCTTTGTTGATGTCTACATGTTCCTTGTGTGTGGATTTATCTCTATGTTCCTATCTGTTCCACTGAAGACTATATTATACCGTTTGTATTTTATCTCATCTCACGTCTCGTCCGTCCAGCACGCAGAATTGTGACAATAATATGTAATTTTGTTTTTTGATAAGAAATTTAGTTTTTTTTTTATGTCTATAAAATTGTTTAATTTCAGTTTTAGTTTGTTACTTTGGTACATGAAGTTAAGTTTCTTTAATTTCAAATAATGAAATGCATGTGAATTAAATGCATGACTCACAACCACATTTTCAAAATGACATTTATTGTTGTATAATTTCAAACTGAGCAGATTTGTTTTGTGAAATGTTTTCTAAGTGAGGCTGAAGTGAGTGAATAGTTTTCAGGGTCGCCGAGCCTCGCACACACTCTTCTTCTGACATTCCAGCTCTTTCTTTTGGTCTTCCTGTATATCCCTCTTTCCCTGAATGGATTCCTCTTTCATCCTGTGCTGTTCTTTCTTTCTCTCGTCATCCCTCTGTCTTCCTGTGTCGTGCACCGCTTGTCTCTCTGAGTTTGTTTAGAGACAGAGATAGCGGGGAAGTATATTTAGTCTGAATAGACTCACTGTCTGCACACCAGAAAAAAGAGAGAGAGTGAGAGAAAAGCAAAAAAAATGATAGGAAAAATGAAGAGAGTTCTTATATATTTTTGCTTTTGACCTTGTTTAAAACCGACCTTTTTGTATTATTTTTATAGCTTTTACTGACTTTTCTTTCCTGTGCATTTCTCTATCTCTCTCTCTCACTCTGTGTGTCTTTCTCTCTCTCAACCATTGTCTCCATCATAATCTCTCAAAGATAACTGTGACAGAATGGGAAAAGACGGGCTTGGAATCTCTCGCTCTTTTGTCAGTGTCAGCTGATTCTGATAGACAGACAGACAAAGAGAGAGAGAGAAAGAGAGAGAGAATCTCACATAACCACACCTTTGACTGACCGGAAAAAGTCTGTGAATTTTCAGCTATTTTTTCCCAGCATTTTCCGTCCACTTAGACAGAAAGAGAACTGATCAGACTCAGATGTGAAAAGACCAACCACAGTTTTGTTTTGTGTTTAGGGGCAGGGTTATTTAAACTAGATCATGGCATATAATAGACCAGCATAAAAAATGTTCTCAAATAATATCTTAGCAGTCTTTATGAGTACTTAATGAACTTTTTTTTCATGTGCAATTATATTGTTCTTTTATAGCATCTTTTATTAGCATTTTTTTCATTCCTTAATTTTATTAATTTGGTTACGTGCTTTTGTTATTATTATTTTTGTGCTATTATAATATTTTTAGTTTGAGTTTTATTCATTTGGTTTCATGCTTTTATTAGTTTTATTTTTTATTATTTATATTTTACTTGGTATTATTAATATAGTATTATTTTGTTTTTGTATGTATTTTTTATATTTAGTTTTCATTTTTCTTTTGGTTTCATTTAAGTTTTAGCATTTTCAGTTAATTTGGCTTTTGTCAGTTGAATTAGTTTTTCTTCTTCTTATTATTATTATTATTATTTCTGATTAGCTTTATGTTTTTTTCTGTGATCTAAATTTCTGTCCATTGAAAAATAAGGCAAGCTAAAAAACCGTGAACTATACAACTCTTTCACAGATTTGATGTAACTAACTAAACTTTGTCAAGTCCAGTAGGACTTCTTCACTGAATCAGCTCTGGCAGACTGATTTAAACCCTGTGTTCTTTTACTGCCAGACATCAGCCAATCAGATTAGAGCTTGCCAGATCATGAAAGTGCTCTTTGTGTGCTTCAGATGAACGGACGGTAGGCCAGCTGAGACTGTAAATAGACAGAGAGACCAGAGGGCAAAAGCTCAGATGGACGATAAGCAGATGTTCTAATATGTAACTACATTTCCTAGAGAAAGTATGAGTTGTTTTTGCATCCAGAATTGGCTAGTGCATTCTGGGTAAGGGTTCGCTGGTTACCTACTGACCTGAGATAAAAGAGCCAAAGTCTTTTTTGTATGATACAGTGTTTCCATACTCACAGAACGCCAGGAGGTATCAGGGACTTTGATAACTGTGATTTCCAGGCAAACAGATAAAGTCCTAAATGGCAAGTGTGTTGTATCCGTGTTAGTAAACACCATCAATAATGTTTCCTGTGTGTGTTTTGATCATGGCATTGATTGGCTGTAATTAATAGCTCAGGACTGTGTTGTGTTTGTGAGAGAGAGACCGGAGTGGCTCACATCCGCACCCGAGGGATTTGATGAGGTTCACAAAGAGGACAGATACAACGGAAAAAAACAAGCCCTTTTCAGAAAGAGTTTCATTCATAAAGGCAGGAGGATTCAATCTGATCATGTGTTTATGAAAGTTTCCATACTGCACTTTTTATAGGCCTACTGCACTGCAAAAAATGCCTGTCTTACTTAGATTTTTTGTCTTGTTTACAGCCAGAATATCTAAAAATTCTTAAATCCAAAAGGATTTTCTAGACGAGTAAAAATAATTTTTTGTTTTCAGAAAAAAATAGTCAAAATTAAGTGAGTTTTTGCTTGGAACAAGCACATCTTATTTTAAACAGAAAACAAGATTATTTTTCTTACCCAATTGGCAGATTATTTTGCTTGTTTCAAGCAAAAACACACTTAATTTTGACTTTTTTTTCTGAAAACAAGACAACAATTTTTATTCATCTAGAAAATCCTTTTTGATTTAAGGAAACAAGACAAAAAAAATTCTAAGTAAGAAAAGCATTTTTTTTATCATTATCTGTGTTATTTTAGTATCATTTAGGTGCTATTTGTGCATTTATTCATATTTTAAATTAGCATTTATTTTCATTAATTTTTAAGTTTTAGCTTATGCACTTTTCTCATTTTTTATTTTGCAATGACCCCAGCCAAGCTGTAAAATACTGAAATGGTATGGTACTGCATGTAATACATGATATGCAAACATGGGCAATCATATTTTAATAAGTTCACGGCTGTGACATCAATGCTGTGCCAATTTCTGAATGACTCATTTTTGAGTTTGTTTTCAATAAATGGTTTAAATGGGCTAGTTATAAATGCCATCTTCTTAAATCTAATAAAGTACAGTAGATCATATGATATCTTAGGGAAAATTGCTGCAGTGTAGTGAATGTAATGTGAAATGGCATTGAATTATGTTTTTTTTTTTCTCTGGCAGTGGGTTTGGAGCAGCAGTGTGAGCTGACCTGTCGGCCGGTCGGGTACCGTTTCTATGTGCGGCAGGCGGAGAGGGTACGAGATGGAACGCCGTGCGCAAATAACACACCCAACGACGTCTGTGTGGGAGGACACTGTCTGGTGAGAAAACAGGCCGACATGCACGAGTACACTCTTAAAAATAAAGGTGCTTTAAAAGGTTCTCCACAGCGATGCCATAGAAGAACCGTTTTTTGTTCCACAAAGAACCATTCAGTCAAAGGTTCTTTAAAGAACCGTCTTTTTTTACCTTTTTATAATCTGAAGAACCATCTTTTGCCACAAAGAACCTTTTGTGAAACAGAAAGGATCTTCAGATGTTAAAGGTTGTTTATGGAACCATTTAGACAAAAAAAAATGAAGCACTTTTATTTTTAAGAGTGTAGTAACACACTGCAAAAAAATATTTTCTTACTTAGATTTTTGTCTCGTTTCCAGCCAAAATATCTAAAAATTCTTAAATCAAGAAGGATTTTCTAGACAAGTAAAAATTGTTTTCTTGTTTTCAGAAGTCAAAATTAAGTGAGTTTTTGCTTAGAACAAACGAAATAATCAGCCAATGGGGTAAGAAAAAAAATTGTATTTCAAACAGAGAACATACCCCATTGACAGATTATTTTGCTCGTTTTAAGCAAAAACACTTAATTTTGACTTGGTTTTTCTTTTCTGAAAACATGAAAATAATTGTTACTCGTCTAGAAAATCCTTCTTGATTTAAGAATTTTTAGATATTTTGGCTGGAAACAAGACAAACAAAAACATTTTATGCAGTGCATCATCACCAGAAATTCTAAATCTTATCAGTTCAAGTGCTGAAACTGTGAGGAGAGCATTACAGATCTAGATCTAGAATCTGGCAGCTTTATGTTTCACTGTAATGCTAATAAAGTGATTGTTTCCTCCATGTGTGTGTGTGTGTGTGTGTGTGTGTGTGTGTGTGTGTGTGTGTGTGTGTGTGTGTCAGAGTGAGGGCTGTGACGGTGTTTTGGGCTCAGGGTTGGTTCGGGATCGCTGTGGCGTGTGCGGCGGTGGCGACGGCACCTGCGACAGGGTCACGGGAAGTTTCCTGAACACGAGCGTCCCGTTGGGTTACCACAAAATCATGGATATCCCACCTGGAGCCACAGCCATCAACATCACAGAGAGACGAGCCAGTCCCAACTATCTGGGTATGAACTCTGTCTAGTTTGGACCAAATGTCTCCTCTAAAACCTCTCCTTGAGGAAACTGCTAATTTAAAGTTGCCATAGTATGGAAAACTGTATTTACCTTTGCATAGTTGAATAATAACAGTTGTGTACATGGACATGACATACCGAGAGTCTCAAACACCATCATTTCCTCCTTCTTATATAAATCTGGTGTTTGCAAAAGAACACTGTAAAATGGGCTAATCCTAACATAACAGCGACTATGACGTTATAGTCTCGGGATCATTAATAGTTGCGTCCCCAACATTTGCATAGCCCAATCATCAGAAGTTCTGCAGGTAGGCTATTGTGAAAAAACAAAGCGAGGACAATAGCGAAAATGGCAGATCACGGGAATAAATGTTATGTTCCAGGTTGTGCAGGAGATGTTAAGTGCAGGGAATGGGTTGGTGTCTGTTCTCAGAAAGGCAAGGAAAACCAACAAGGTGTTTTAATAAAATAAGGCGAGCCACTGTTACATCACAGTACATAAGATTTCACTTACCACATAAACAGAGTAAGGAGAGATGACTGTGCGGACGATGGCGAATGATTTGCAGATCCTGAGCATCACTAACAAATATCTAAACTTGTAAAATATGTGGTAAGTACTGCCGCTGTAGTAAAGTTACACAGAGCATGTGCAACTGCAAATCTCAAAAGTGAAAGTAAAATGATTCAAAACGGAAGTTTCAATGACCCGCATATTAATAGCGGCTCGGGCTCCGTGATTAAATATATATTTTCCTCCATGTGTGAGCTACTGAAATGAGCCCCTCTGTGAAACAGCCAATCAGAGCAGAGCTCATTATTATTATTCATGAACCTTCCAAATACGGTAATAACAGGGACATCATTCTAAGGACAAATCCTAGGGTTGTAAATGGACCTGTAAAACCGTTTCTGGAGAATTTTTGCCCTTTCCTATGCCATATACCTTCTATGTAGATCTCAGAGAACAATTTAAAATATTGTATCAATGCATTCTATGGCACCTTTAATTAAATACTAAATAATAATGAAAATTTGAAATTGCCTAAAGCAAGGTTACAGGTCAGAAAAGGACATTTGCTCTGTATATAATAAAAAGTCCCCACTATGATAGAAACACAAACATGGTCATTTTTGTTGTGTTTGTCCTTCTTTATGGTGGCCAAATGTTCCTGCAATAATATATCCTCAAATATGTTCATTATGAGAACTTAACTAGTGGAAAGCAACTTCATAAAGGAACTAAATTTTATCTTACTTCATAGAATTTTGGAGGATTTCCCTTACAAAGGCAAATGCATGAACTATGTGAACACTGGAGCTGCGGTTTGTCTTTGCAGGGCACAATAGTTTACTCTGAAATGAAAAATGTATTTACTCAACCTAACATAGTTTTGGGGTTTGTCAAGCTACAAAAAGGGTTTACAAAATTACCATATAAATCCGTAAAGCTATTGTACTGTACGCTGAAAATACTTGTAGCCAAATATAGTAGTTTTTCTTAAACTATATTTATGGTTTGGTAATTGGTACAAATTAAAAATGGTAATCTAACGTTAATCGAAAGTGATCTATAATATGAAAGTAGAGTGCTGCTTATATAGACAGGACAGGACAGGACTATAGTTTCTATGGAGATTTTTATTTGCTTTTAACCAACCTCAACAAACAGAATTGAAATAAATGACTCGTTTTGGGATCTTAACACCCCTAGTTCATTCACCTTCCTAAATACGGGAGCAGCATGAACATTGTGCTAATCTCTTAATTTTTGTTTGAAAAAAGGGTTGAGTATATGATTATATGATTTTATCCTGACTCAAATAATTACATTACATTTAACTCTGAATGCATGGACTTGCTTACATCACATATCGGGATATGTTTCTACCTGCTAATGTGAGATTGGTGTGAATTGGTCATTGTTCTTCGACTTAAACTCAGCTCAGAGTTCAGACCTTCAGCCAGTCATCAGCTCATAAACAAGAGCAGAGAGGTATTTTTTAAATTCTTCACAGCTGCTGTTGATCACTTCAGATGATCTAGAGCGTGCGTGTCTGAATTCAGATGATAATGTCCCTTTGTTTGAGCGTGCAGTGCGTTTGGGGCAGCGATGAGTCACTGTCCTGAGAGGGATGTTGATATTACATTCGTCTTAATATTAGCCTGAACACGACTCAAGAATGTGCATACTCACAGCTGATGATGCATGGGGTTTGAGGGATCTCTCTGGGCTGTATTGGCTAATGCAGGCATGTTTTTATAAGTGAATATGACCCTGAGTCAGACTCACAGACATGTCTGTGTTTGTTTCTCCGTAAGCCCATGTCCGTTTCTCTGTGTTTTCTCGTACGGTGTGATTGTGCCCCGGAGGCAGACTGCTGTAGTAGACAAAACACTTACCGGGTTACATGACAAATCAGCTCTTTTTCTCTCTCTGACATCCTTTTTTGGCTTTGGCTTTGGCTTTGCTCCCTCCTGTGTCTCTTTGTGATTCTGTCTGAGCCAGTTTTTTTGCTCAGAGGTGTTAACTATCAGTGTTATTATTGTTTATATTTCCTCTAGCACTGAATATTATAGTCCAGGGTATGTGTGTCAGTCATCCTGCAGTGTTTGTGCAAACAGCACCTACCCTCAGTAGTACCCTGGAAACCACCCACAATTTTCCAGCATCAAGGCAGACATTGTTGCACAAGCGAACATATAGAATCATTTGCACAAGCAAAACTCTTAAATTAAAAAAAAAAAAAAGGTATCACTAGTTTAAGTATCAATATTGTGTAGTTTAGGTATCACTAGTTCAGTGATTACTAGTTCTAACTTGAATACTAGTTTAAGTATCAGTATTGGCCTAGTCTAAGTATCACTTGTTCATTGATACCAATTTAAGTATCATTATTTGACTAGTTTAGATGTCAGTAGATTGGGTAGTCATATTAGTTTAAGTATCAGTATTGGTGTAGTTTAGGCATCACTAGTTTAAGGATCAATATTTGTGTAATTAGTAGTATAGGTAGTAATACTAGTTTAAGTATCAGTTTTGGTCTAGTTTAGGTATCACTAGTTCAGTGATACTAGTTTTAGCTAACAGTATTTGTCTAGTGTGGTTGTCAGTAGTTTGAGTAGTCATACTATTTTAAGTATCAGTATTGGTCTAGTTTAAGTATAATTTGTTCATTGATACCAGTTGAAGTATCATCAATTGACTAGTTTAGATGTCAGTAGTTTGGGTAGTCATACTAGTTTAACTATCAGTATTGGTCTAGTTTAAGTATCACTTGTTCATTGATACCAATTTAAGTATCATTATTTGACTAGTTTAGATGTCAGTAGATTGGGTAGTCATACTAGTTTAAGTATCAGTATTGGTGTAGTTTAGGTATCACTAGTTTAAGTATCAATATTTGTGTAATTAGTAGTATAGGTAGTAATACTAGTTTAAGTATCAGTTTTGGTCTAGTTTAGGTATCACTAGTTCAGTGATACTAGTTTTAGCTAACAGTATTTGTCTAGTGTGGTTGTCAGTAGTTTGAGTAGTCATACTATTTTAAGTATCATTATTGGTCTAGTTTAAGTATAATTTGTTTATTGATACCAGTTGAAGTATCATCAATTGACTAGTTTAGATGTCAGTAGTTTGGGTAGTCATACTAGTTTATGTATTGGTGTAGTTTAAATATCATTTGTTCATTGATACTAGTTTATATATCATAATTTGACTAATTTAGATGTAAGTACTTTGGGTACTAGTTTAAGTAGTCAGTCTTTGTATAGTTTGGGTATCACTAGTTTAATGGTACTTAATTTAATTATCAGTATTTGACATCATTTTGACTACTTTTGGGTTGTTGAATTATTTTTCGTTATGTGTTTGTCTAGTTTAATTATTAGTATTTAAGTAGTGATACTAGTTTAAATGTCAGTAATAGTCTAGTTTAGGTGTCAGTGGTTTAAGTAGTCATAGTAGTTTAAGTATCAGTAATGGTCAAGTTTAGGTGTGAGTAGTTTAGATAGTCGTAGTAGTTTAAGTAACAGTATTATCAGTATTTGTCAAGTTTAGGTGTCAGTAGTTTTAGTAATCATACTACTTTAAGTGTCAGTATTGGTCTAGTTTAGGTATCACTAGTTTAATTATACTAGGTTAGTATCACTTGTTTAATGATGCTATTTAAGACATAAGTAGTATTTGTGTAGTTTATTTTTATATTATTTATGAGTATTGGTCTAGCTTTAGTGTCAGTAGTTTTGGATAGGCATACTAGTGTACGTGTCAGTGTTTGTCTGTATTGGGTATTGCTAGTTTAATGATACAAGTTTTGTTTAATTTAGGTGTCAGAACCTTCTGCTTAATTTTAGTTCCCTCATTTCTGTGGCACATCCTTTCCTTTTCTTTCCTCTTTCTTTGACCCTTTTGCTATGAACTCCTCTTGGAGGAGAATTCCCAGTTGCATGCGATGTGTGATTATGGTAGGAAACTCATAAAAAGGTCATCAAAAGCAGAACTGAGATCTGTAATTACAGACAGCTAAAAACAGCCTTCCACACGTTCCACAAACAAATAATGACTCTCAGATGAATCTTTCAGGAACATGTTCAGCTCTGTATGTTGTGATCACGAGCGCCTCATCTTATTATTCCATGTGTTTATGTCTGCAGCCCTCCGTAGTGGAACAGGTCAGTCTGTGGTTAACGGGCGTTGGGCGGTTGATCCGCCGGGAGAATATCAGGCAGGAGGAACGACCTTCCTGTACAGCCGACCCAAAGCTGGGCCTCAGGAGCAGGGAGAAGAGAGAGGAGAAACCCTTACTGCTCCTGGACCCACAACAGCCCAGCTGCAGCTATACGTAAGCATGCGCACACACACGCACACGTTCATGTAGTATATTAGAGTAATGTGGAAAGAGGTAGACAGGTCTGGCTCGTGTGTGAAGGAGCACAATCTCTGAACTGGGAGGTTTTACTGCAGGAATGGATGGAAGGAATGAGCCATAACTTTATGTTTATACATGACTATTGTGTTTATTAATGATGATATAATATGAATATAACACTTCTGTTAACTCATGTTAGGAGCTCTATCATTTTCCTGTAACGACTCATATAATAAAACAGTATTAGACAACAAAAGTAATAAAAATACACACATTGTCAGTATTTAAGTTGTAATAAAGATCAGTATAGGTCAGGTATCAATAGTTTGAGTAGTCAAACTAGTTAATGTGTCAGTGTTAGTCCAGTTTGGGTTTTACTAGTTGTATGATACTAGTTTAAGTGTTGGAGTTTAGGGGTCAGTAGCTTTGTTAGTCATACTGTAGTTATCAGCATTTAGTTTAGTTATCAATATGTAAGTAGTGATACTAGTTTAATTATCAGTATTTGTCTAGTTTGGGTGTCATTTTGGTAGTCATACAAGTTTAGTTATCAGTGTTTGTTGAGTTTAATTATCAACATCTTAGTTGTGATACTAGTTTAAGTGTCAGTAATGTTCTAGTTTAGGTATGACTGGTCTTGTAATATTAGTTTAAGCACCAGTATTGGTCTGTTTTGGGTATTGGTAGTTATATTACTACTACTACCTTAGTAATCAGTATTTAAGTAATAAATCTAGTATCAATGTTGGTCTAAATCAGTATTTAAGGTACCATTAGTTTAATTACACTTGTTTAAACCCTTAGCGTTCCTGTCAAACTTAACTCAATGCAAAACGTTCCGCCGGTGGAACGTTGGAACACTAAGGGGTTAATATCAGTATTGGTCTAGCTATGACAGGTTTAAGTATCAGTTTTTAGTTGAATTATCAGTATTTGTCGACTTAAGGTGTAGATTAGGTGTAAATGGTCTAGGTAGTTATACTAGTTTAATTATCAGCATTGGTCTAGTTTAGGTGTCAGTGGTTTGGGTAGTCAAGCTAATTTAAGTCATACTAATATGAGTTCTCACTAGTTTAAATAATAGGTTAAGTATTAAGTACTAGTTTAAGTATCAGTATTGGTGTGGTTTTAAGTGTTAGTGGTTTGGGTAGTTATACTAGTTTAAGTATCAGCATTGGTCTAGTTTAGGTGTCCATAGTTTGGTTTGTCATATTAGTTTAAGTATCAGTATTGGTGTGGTTTTGAGTTTTAGTGGTTTGGGTAGTCATGCTAATTTAAGTATCAGTATTGGTCTAGTTTAGGTGTCCATAGTTTGGGTTGTCATACTAGTTTAAGTATCAGTATTGGTCTAGTTTAAGTATCATTTGTTTATTGATAATAGTATAAGTATAATCATTTGACTAGTTTGGATGTCAGTAGTTTGGGTAGTCATACTAGTTTAACTATCAGTATTGGTCTAGTTTAAGTATCACTTGTTCATTGATACCAATTTAATTATCATTATTTGACTAGTTTAGATGTCAATAGATTGGGTAGTCATACTAGTTTAAGTATCAGTTTTGGTCTAGTTTAGGTATCACTAGTTCAGTGATACTAGTTTTAGCTAACAGTGTTTGTCTAGTGTAGGTGTCAGTAGTTTGGATAGTCATACTAGTTTAAGTATCAATATTGGTCTAGTTTAGGTGTCCATAGTTTGGGTTGTCATACTAGTTTAAGTATCAGTATTGGTCTAGTTTAGGTGTCCATAGTTTGGGTAGTCATACTAGTTTAAGTATCAGTATTGGTCTAGTTTAGGTGTCCATAGTTTGGGTAGTCATACTAGTTTAAGCATCAATATTGGTCTAGTTTAGGTGTCCATAGTTTGGGTTGTCATACTAGTTTAAGTATCAGTATTGGTCTAGTTTAAGTATCATTTGTTTATTGATAATAGTATAAGTATAATCATTTGACTAGTTTAGATGTCAGTAGTTTGGGTAGTCATACTAGTTTAACTATCAGTATTGGTCTAGTTTAGGTGTCCATAGTTTGGGTTGTCATACTAGTTTAAGTATCAGTATTTGTCTAGTTTAAGTATCATTTGTTTATTGATAATAGTATAAGTATAATCATTTGACTAGTTTAGATGTCAGTAGTTTGGGTAGTCATACTAGTTTAACTATCAGTATTGGTCTAGTTTAAGTATCACTTGTTCATTGATACCAATTTAATTATCATTATTTGACTAGTTTAGATGTCAATAGATTGGGTAGTCATACTAGTTTAAGTATCAGTTTTGGTCTAGTTTAGGTATCACTAGTTCAGTGATACTAGTTTTAGCTAACAGTGTTTGTCTAGTGTAGGTGTCAGTAGTTTGGGTAGTCATACTAGTTTAAGTATCAATATTGGTCTAGTTTAGGTGTCCATAGTTTGGGTTGTCATACTAGTTTAAGTATCAGTATTGGTCTACTTTAGGTGTCCATAGTTTGGGTAGTCATACTAGTTTAAGTATCAATATTGGTCTAGTTTAGGTGTCCATAGTTTGGGTTGTCATACTAGTTTAAGTATCAGTATTGGTCTAGTTTAGGTGTCCATAGTTTGGGTTGTCATACTAGTTTAAGTATCAGTATTGGTCTACTTTAGGTGTCCATAGTTTGGGTTGTCATACTAGTTTAAGTATCAGTATTGGTCTAGTTTAAGTATCACTTGTTCATTGATACCAATTTAATCAGAATCAGAATCAGAATCAGAATGAGCTTTATTGCCAGGTATGTTTGCACATACTAGGAATTTGTTTTTGTGACAGAGCTCCACAGTGCTACAGAATGACAGTGACAGTGACAATGACAGTGACAATAATTATCATTATTTGACTAGTTTAGATGTCAATAGATTGGGTAGTCATACTAGTTTAAGTATCAGTATTGGTGTAGTTTAGGTATCACTAGTTTAAGTATCATTATTTGTGTAGTTAGTAGTATAGTTAGTAATACTAGTTTAAGTATCAGTTTTGGTCTAGTTTAGGTATCACTAGTTCAGTGATACTAGTTTTAGCTAACAGTGTTTGTCTAGTGTAGGTGTCAGTAGTTTGGGTAGTCATACTAGTTTAAGTATCAATATTGGTCTAGTTTAGGTGTCCATAGTTTGGGTTGTCATACTAGTTTAAGTATCAGTATTGGTCTACTTTAGGTGTCCATAGTTAGTTAGTGTTTGGGTAGTCATACTAGTTTAAGTATTAGTATTGGTCTAATATAAGTATGATGTTTTTATTGATACTAGTTTAAGTGTCAGTGTTGGTCTAGTTTAAGTGTTAGTGGTTCGGATAGTCATACTAGTTTAAGTATTATTGATAGTAGTTGAAGTGTCAGTATTGGACTAGTTTAGATGTAAGTGGTCTACACTAGTTTAATCAGCACTTTGGGCATCAGTGGTTTGGGTAGTCATACTAATTTAAGTCAATCTAAAATATTAGTTATCACTGGTTTAATAATACTTGTTTATTCTTCAGTATTGGTCTAGTTTAGGAGTCAGCTGGAGTCAGTTGTTGACCCAGTAATAGTGTATCATGGATAGCACAGCTCTGACCACATGGGAAAATCTGATGAAAAATCATATTCATATACTTCATCTTTAAGTCAATTCAGATGTTAGGAGAAAGAGTGTCCACATACTGCAGTGTGTGTGTGAGAGAGAGAGTGTGTAGGAGTGTCTGTGCATCAGTGATATACAGCTGATACAAACTGGAATGCGGTCATGGAGTGAGACGTTACCATATGCTGGAGTTTATTAACCTGTTTTTACTCTCTCTTTCTCGCTGTAGATTATTTTCCACAGGCAGAATCCAGGCATAGACTACGAATATTACATCCCAGTGGAGAAACGGAGGGATGGAGAGAGAGAAATACCGCGAGAGAGAGAGCGAGGACGGGCGGCGCTCAGAGAAATCAGTGAGTTTTCCTTAAGTCTTCTTGTCACACAGAGTATTTCCCTCTCTTTCCCTCTCTCCTGAACTCTCTCAGTTTCTATTTTTCTCTCTTGATGATCTTCTCCCTCACTCTAAATTTATAGTGTTTATATGTGGGTGCCGTGCAGATGTATTTCACTTGAGCAGTCGTCTCTTATTTCTCTCATCATTTATTGGCCACCGCTGAAACCTTTTAAGGTCATTACAGGAGAACGGGCCTGCGATTGTGTGTGTGTGGGTAACAGAGAATGATGTTTAGCAGAGGTTTTATGAGAATGGGGTCACAGTGAAAGTGTGTGACATGAGGCAAAAAGCATGAATCAGGCTTTAGTTCTGTGTCAACCATGCTAAAAACAATTCTTGGAGGAACTTGGGAACAGGCTAGGAGACCAACTAAATCAGCTTAAACCAGCTAATACCAGCACACCACAGGCTGGTTTAAGCTGGTCTTTTCAGCAAAGAATTAAAACCTAGTGAGACTCAGTGTCTACTGCTTGTCAGTACATTCAGTAACACTTTAATCATATTTTAGAAACAATAGAAATAATTATGAAATTACATTTAAAATGTACTTAAGTCCTAAATAAGTCCACTCAATAATTCAGCTAACTGCATTTGATGTAAATATAAGCTATATATATTTTATTTTAATTAGCATGACATTTAGTTCTTTTTAAGTATATTTTATTTCCCTATTAAGTATTCTTTTTTAAAAGAATGCTTAAGTGTATTTTTTTCCACAAGGTTTTACTGTTGCATGACTAATTGTTAAGTGTTTAGCTCTAGGTAGTCCCCTTACCCAAAGAAAAGTATACTTCAAGTTTATTTTATTAAGTATACTTAAGCAAGGTTCAAGTATACTTTAGGTATACTTTATGTATTACGTATACAAATATCAGTGTACTAGTAGTATACTTTTAAGTGTACTATTTCAATACTCCTTGGGACTAAATTGGCCCACTTTCTAGTATATAAGAGTATACTTTTAAGTATACTTTAAGTATAACAGTAGTGAACATTGAGTACACAACTAGTTTACATCTATGTTTTCAGTTTGTACTGCAAGTCCACTAAAAGTAAACTACTAATTTACTAATTAAATACTTTTTAATGCATTTTAGTACACTTTGAAGTTTAGTAGATTTATACTGCAAGTATACTCATAAGTTTTATTTAAGTGAACTTTACATCATACTTTAAGTATGTCCCTATTTAGGTATTAATTTGTATGTTTTGTTATATGAATATCTGAACATACAAAACATAAAAAGAAAGAACAGGGTATCTGCTTGTAAACAAAAACATTTTATTCTAGCTTCATGCATTGTTTTTTAATAAACACTTGAATGTGGGTAAATTAATAAATAAATAATCAATATTTTGAACAAAAAGCTAAAAAAAAAAAGGACGTAGATGGCGTTGATCAACAAAGCTTGGCAGTCAATATTACCTCTTCTTGGATCGACATTTTATTCCATAACGTTACACAGTTTTCCATATCTATGGTTTCGATGCTGTATTATGTCTGACGGTTGTGTTAGATTACATATGGAAGCATCTGTTGTTTCAGTTTCTTCTTTACTTGTGTTTTTGAAATTCTGTACAGAAGATGTGTAATAGTGCCCCTAGCGTATAACAATGAAAACAGATTTTCGGAGCAAAAGTATAGCTCAAATATATTTAGACTCTTTCTAAGTATAAGTCAAGTATACTTAAATGTCATCTCAAGTACATAAAAAGTAAATATTTTTATTTTAAAATAAGTATACTAATAGCACACTTGAATAAACTTTTTCATAAGGGTCAGCATGCTAGCATTTAAGCTCCTCTCTCTATGTTTTAGGTGGCATCTCATTGGCAGTCGAGAACCCTGTTGCTCCTCCTCCTGTGTCGTCTTCTGCCTCCTCACCTCCATTTTCCTCCTCATCTTCCTCATCGTCTTCCTCTTTACCTGATCGATGGCCACAAGAGAGGCCCCGCCCACAGGGCTTAGGACCCAATCGCAACGCTCGGATTCCTCCGAGAACGGACCTCCCATTGGACAATCAGCCTGTGTTTGTGTGGCGAAGAGGCGCGCTGACAGAATGCACTGCTACCTGTGGAAAAGGTATTATAGTATTTAGTGTTATAAAACCATTATAAATCTATGGTTTCACTCAGCCTGGATCTACGCTTCGGATTTTACACCAGTTGACACCACACAGTACTTCTTTGAGAAGCTCTTCTTTAAACCTGTGATTCAGAGGGGACATGGTGGATTATTGCTGTGTTTATTTGTAATAGGAGAGCTGGAAACACTCAGAGAACTTGAACCCATTGCCTACTGACATGCGAAGAAAGCCAAGCGCGGTGGAACAGGGCGTACATGTGCCAAACTGTTAGGGAGTTTCTTTGTAGGACTGTGTGTGTTTTTGAGGGGTTTCTCAGCCGCTCACCACTGGTTTTGATTAATCTGATGTGCAGAGTGTGATTTGCTCTCTGCCGCCTCCTTCTGGCGTGTTTAAAGTGCTGCAGACTGACATTGTGCTCTTATGTTGTGGTATTTGCTCAGGCAAAGCATTGCTATTACTTAGAGTTTAAACAAACCCCTAAACTTATAGTTTACCCAAAATATTTATAAAATGTGACCCTGGAGCACAAAACCAGTCTTAAGTCGCTGGGGTATATTTGTAGCAATAGCCAAAAATACATTGTATGGGTCAAAATTATTGATTTTTCTTTTATGCCAAAAATCATTAGGAAATTAAGTAAAGATCATGTTCCATGAAGATTTTTTGTAAAATTCCTACTGTAAATATATCAAAATGTAAATTTTGATTAGCAATATGCATTGTTAAGAACTTAATTTGGAGAACTTTAAAGGTGATTTTCTCAGTATTTAGATTTTTTTGCACCCTTAGATTCCAGATTTTCAAATAGATGTATCTCGACCAAAAATTGTCCTATCCTAACAAACAATATATCAATAGAAAGCTTATTTATTGAGCTTTCATATGATGTATATATCTCAGTTTTGTAAAATTTAACCTTATGACTGGTTTTGTGGTCCAGGGTCACAAATGTACTCACCTTCAGAACATCCAAGATGCAGATGAGTTTGTTTCTTCATCAGATTTGTAGAAATGTGTCATTTCATCACTTGCTCACCAATGGATCCTTTGCAGTGAATGGGTGCCGTCAGAATGAGAGTCCAAACAGTTGATAAAAACATCACAGTAATCCACAAGTAAACCTTACCACTCCAGTCCATCAGTTAACATCTTGAGAAGACAAAGCTGAAACAAATCCATCATTAGGACATTTATAACTTTAAACTGTTGCTTCTTTCCAAAATACAATTTCATAATCCATAATAACACTTCCTCCAGTGAAAAAGTCCATCTCCTGTTTTCTCTCACATCAAAATCTGTTTTGGCTTGTAAACGCTGATTCTGACCAGACCGCTTTTTCACTTAAGTAAGGGTTATTATGTATAGCCAGAAACAATGGTTTAAAGTTAAATAGGCTTAATGATTGATTTTGTTTCCTAGAAAGATGCAGCTTTTGTCTTCTCAAGATGTTAATTTATGGACTGGAGAGATGTGGATTACTTGTGGATTATTGTGATGTTTTTATCAGCTGTTTGGACTCTTTTTTTTGACGGCACCCATTCACTCCAGAGGATGGAGCAAGTGATGGAATACTACATTTTCCAAATCTGATGTAGAAACAATCTCATCTACATCTTGAATGGCCTAAGGTGAAAACATTTTAAGATGATTTTCATTCTTGGGTGAACTATTCCTTTTTAAAAAGGAAAAACCCAAGGAATCCAAGCAATATCTAGAGACAAGAAGACAACAGAGACTTAATGGTGTAAACAATTACCCAGAACACCTTGCCATTTTACACCACATAATTCTGTATTAGGCCTATGTGTTTTTTTGATGGTTTTTTGACGTGTTTATATGTCTGTGTGTATTCAGGCTCTCAGTACAGAGAGATTGTGTGTGTGAATCGACACACAGACCAGGAAGTCCATGAGAGGAGGTGTGACTCCGCAACTAAACCTGTGCCAGAGGAGGAACCGTGTAACATTCATCCATGTCCACCATTGTGAGTAACTCTGCATGTGCATAGACTGCCGCTTAAAAATATGGGTTCAGTAAGATTTATTTTCTTTTTTTTTTTTTTCTTTCTTTTTTTTAAAGAAATTAACACTTTTATCCAGCACGGATGCATTAAATTGATCAAAAGTAACAGTAAAGACATTTATAATGTTACGAAATATTCTATTTCAAATAAATGCTGTTCTATATATAATAGATAAAAATATTGTGCAGCACAACTGTTTCTAACATTGATAATAATCATTAATGTTTGTTGAGCAGCAAATCAGCATATTAGAATGATTTCTGAAGGATCATGTGACACTGAAGACTGGAGTAATGATGATGAAAATTTAGCTTTGATCACAGAAATAAATGACATTTTAACATATATTAACAGAGAAAACGGTTATTTTAAACGGTAATCAAATTTCACAATATTACTGTTTTTACTCTACCTTTGGTCAAATAAATGCAACCTTGTTGAGCAGATTGTTGCTTGCTTAACTTTTCATTAACCTGTTTAATCCCAACATTTTCCCAGACATGAAAATATCCTGTGTCATAAGTAGTCCTTTAAAATAATCGATAATTATTTTTTTAATTTTATTTGGAAAAGTGTGTGAAAAAATGTGAGCGGTGGGATAATGTGTATACTGTATTAACATATTTCTTCAATCATAAAAATAGTTATAAATCATAGCTCAGCTATTTTAAAGAGTTTGATCACATTCTAGGGTTACTATTATGCATAAAATACCTGATACAACATTGATAGGAATACTGAGATAAAAGGCAAAAAAATATAATCATCAACGTATTTAAAAATTGTTACTTTATTGTAACACATATCATCAAATTGTTATATTAGTGCTACTAGTATGGCAACAGTATTGTAACTAATTAGTCACTTTTGATTTAGTGCAATATTTTGTCATTGCAAAACTTTAGTGGAATCTTCACTAACAACTGCATTGGATTTATATTGCATACCTAAGTCCACTGTTATCCCACCAGTCACTACTGTGACCATCAACATGTTTACTCATCCTATGACCACTCTTAACAAAACTAAACATATGTGAATTTATATATTAATACTAGACACCTTAGAGATAATGTGTACCAAAAATCTTTATGTAAACATACTTTACTAGCCTTATGTTTTGGAGATTTTATGCAACCATCATCGTCTCATGGTACAAACAGGAAATAAACTGCTCTGGTCATGCTACAATTTCCAGGAAAATGCACCAAAACATCAGTCAGTAAAGCATTTAGAGCTTTTAAAATAAAAACTTAATTTAAACCGGTGGGATTAAAAGGCTTAAGTAAACTCAGGAATTACTTCAGTCAGTAATGCATAAACAAGTTCATCCATATAGAAAAGAAATAACTTAGCAGATTAAATATGAAACATTTGCTGTAATCATGCATAAGCGCTCTTATAAAACATCAGATTTCTGCTGTTCCACTTCCTGCACTTCCAGATTTTTTGTATGAATATATCAGTATTGCTGTATAGTGTGTGCATCTCAGTGAACTTGTGTGTGTGTGTGTGTGTGTGTGTGTGTGTGTGTGTAGCTGGGATGCTGGTGCATGGTCCGAGTGCAGTGTTTCCTGTGGTTTGGGTGTGCAGCAGCGTCACATACAGTGCAGACAGAGTTTTGGGAATCGATCAACCATGGTTCACCCTCAGCGCTGCAGCAGTCTCATCCGTCCCAACACCACACAACCCTGCAACCCGCGCATGTGCTCACACTGGGAGATCAGCACCAACTGGAGCACGGTAAGACACACGTGTGTGAGGATGACTATAGGTTAACTATTTAGTGTTATTTATTATATTTAATACATATTATATTTAGCATTTTTTTGTTTGCATTTGTAAAACCATCTTATTAAAGCTGTCATTAAACTATTTTCCCTTGTGCGTTAGTTTAAAAAGTTTGGAGGACAAGAAAGATCTTGCAGAAGGACCTTAGAGGACAAAAATGATATATTAATAACAGGTTTTTTACCAACTTACCAACATTCATTTCATATATAAAATGCAAAGCAGTTTTGAATAAGTCAATGATTGGAAACAGCAGCTATGATGTATTAAGTTTTGGTGGTAACGCATTACAAGTAATGCAAGTTATGTAATAATATTACTTTTTTGAGTAACTAAAGTAATGCATTACTTTTTAATTGACAAGAAAATATATGAGTTACTTTTTCAAATAAGTAACGCCAGTGACTTTCCCCCATTTATTAATCAAAAGCTCTCCTGTCCCCATGTTGAGAGAAATTGTTGAGAAGGTGTTACTTTAGTTCTAGAATAAATGTGAACATGCTTTAATTCATCTAACTCACTAAAAAAACAGATACAGTGTTCCTCGAAATGAATAAAAACACTGAAATTTAACACAAACCTGCTATAATTAAATATGTTGAATAATACAAATATCCTGTTTGTATTTAATCCCAGTTTATAAACAAAAATTACTCAAAATAATCTAACATTTGTTTTCCTTTTTTATTGCTAAAGAGTTGACATTTTTTCTTCTGCGGTCTACTGTACAGACGTCAATTTACTTTTCTCTAAGCCTGAGGCTTTTGGTGTAAAAAGGCTTTTAAATTTGCCAAAAATAGAACTTTTTATATTAAAAACAAACAAGCAAGCCCTGCCCAGATTTAAAAAGTAATGCAAAAGTAATGTAAAGCATTAATGTAATTAGTTACTTTATCAGGGAGTAACTCAATATTGTAATGCATTACTTTTAAAAGTAACTTTCCCCAACACTGATTATTATTTTTTTGTGCACTGTCAGTGCACACACATACAAACCACATTCTGATATCCATTGTAGTATCCCCACACAATTCAGTTGATAGTCCTTTTTTCAGACAACAGAAACAAAAGTATTTGCTCTATAGGCCAAACCTGAGAAAATGGTGCAAACAGCTGGTGGAAAATAGTTTCAATTAAAATAAATAAATAAAAACAGTTACAATTCTGAATCACAGAATGAAAGTCTGTTAACAAAGAATGCATGATTTTATGCTTAAACGGCACTGGAAAATAGATATTGCACTTTTATTAGGGTTCATGGTAATGTGAGACATTTTTGTCCTGCAGAGTGATATATTAAAGTAAAGAGGGTGAAATTCTGAAATTCAGGGGAAAAAAGGGAAAGACAAAAATGTCCCTTAGGATGCACAAGGTTCAATGCTCCTTTGCAGCTGTACACATGCAGATGGATGTTTTTGGGCAGTTTTTGTCTGGCCTCGTGCATTGCATTTTTAAGATGCTGCGTCAAGTTAAAATAGTCCAAGTGTGTCCTGTGAATGTTTTATACTGCTTGTGTAACCCCTCACACCTGGGTCCTACTGCACCCGCTCCGAGCGGGTCTCGAACCCAGGTCTCTGGCATGGGAGGCAGACGCACTAACAAGGAGGCTAAAGGCTGCAACCTCTAGTGTCACTCGCTAGTGCGTCTCTTGAGATCGGGGAGTGAGGTTTACCTGCACAGTACCTACTAGCTGGCCTCAGTTACACTTGTAGCTGTTTTCAAATGCAAATTCCTTTCTAGTGTTAATCACTTCTATGAACCCCTATAGCCAGAATAGTTAACCAGACTAGTTGATGAGACTGTGTAAGTCTGGTCACATAGCCATGTTTGAGCTGTCTGCGTGCGTATGTAAATGTGTCTGTTTCCCACAGTGCTCAGTGGATTGTGGAGTGGGAAAGAGAACCCGGAGTGTGCGCTGTGTCAGTGACCATGGAAACACTGTGAATGACAGGGAGTGCAATGACAGGCTCCGCCCACAGCGCAGTGAGGACTGTCACATGGGTCCTTGTGTCACTAACTGGTACTTCACAGACTGGACAAACACTGTGAGTACTGACCAGTGAGATTCATGGTTCAGATTCAGGTCATTTATGTAGCAATTAATTAAATGTGGGAAATGTTTCGCTGTGTTTCTCTGTCAGTGTTCTGCGACGTGTGGGCCGGGTGTCCAGCGGAGAGAGGTGGTGTGTTTGACCGGTGGAGGCAGGAGAGAAGGAGATGGAGGAGTGGAGTGTGCGGCAGAGAAACCGGCTGATATGAAGGCCTGTAACGGGGGTCCCTGTACACCCACCCACCTCTGGTACACCGGACCCTGGGGACAGGTGAGGGCCGTCTGCCTACAGCAAATACCAATGAATTCTATTCAACAAGTCAACAAGTCAAACAATGAAATTGAATAGAATAGACTAAACTAGAATCAAAAACACATCAAACAGAAAAATATATTTGAACAATGAAGAATAGAATACAAAATTCTATATATAGTACTCAACATTTGAAGTGGATCCAAAAAGTTCATAAAGTTGTCCTAAGTTGTCCTTTCAACTTTGATGAAAGATTTTGATCCACTTCAAATGTTGACTACTGTATATCAGATATAACAGAATAGTACGGAACAGAGCAAGTTATTTAAATATGAAGTTAGATTAATTAAATTAAAACATTCTAAAATAGAAAAATAAAGAATGTAATAATTTAATACATCTAATCTAATAAAATGAAACAGAAAGAGATAAATAGAGTAGAACAATTATAATTTACAATAGAACAAAGTTAAATACACATTTTAACAGAATAACTGAATAGAATATTGTAGAATAGAATAAATGAAAATGAAAAAAATGAAAAATATAATAGAATATTGTAGAATAAAATAAATGAATAGTGTTAGTTGAATAAAATAAATAAATAGTGCATTTATAGTGAAGTTGCACAGAATGTTGAATAATATAAAATAGAATAGAACCAGTCAATAATAATAAAGTTAAAATAATTTAATTAGAGTGTTCAAAAAAAGAATAATGTAGAATAGAATTCCATCAAAGGAAACCTAATAAAATTGATCAAAATAAAATATAATAGAAAAAATCTGAATGAAACAGAATAAAACTGCATAGAATACAGATAAATAGAATAGAATAAAGTTAAATGTAGAACAGAATAACAGTCTAATGAACTGAAATATAAAACATGAAATATAAAAGAGCAATGTAGAATTTAGATTAAAATAAAAATAATTCTATTAGACCATTCTAAAATATACCAGAATAATGTAGAAAAGAAAACCATTCAAAGTAAAATCTAATAAATTAAATTTATTAAATGCAAAATGAAATAGAACAATGTAGAATAAAAATAGAAAGAAGCTGCACATAATAATAATGAGTAGAACAGAACAGAAACACAATAGAATAGAATAAATTACAAGTTAATTGAATTAATTATTTGAAAAAATAATACATTTAGAATTTTCTAAAATAGAGCACAACAATGTAAAATGGAATAACATTTTAATCCAAATAGAACAGATTCAAATTGAATGGAATACAGATAAATAGAATAGATCTAATTTAAACGTAGAACAATGTGGAATAGAATAGCATACAATAGTATAGAACAAGTCTAATGAATTCTAAAAAAAAATGGGAAAACATTAAGTACAACAAAATGAAAAGTAGAATAATGTAATAGTAGTAATGTAGAATAAAATAAAGTGGTAAGTGGTAAAATAAAGGTGAACAGAATAGAATAAAGTGTAGAACAGTGTAGAATAAAATAACAGAATAGTACATAACACGCCAATTAGAACATTCTTAAAAATAGAACAAAATAATAAAGAATAGAATACAAAGTAAAATCTAATAAAATAAAATTAAATGAAATGCAAAATGAAATAGAAAAATAAACTGCATAGAATAAAGATGAACAGAATAGAAGTTAAGTGTAGGAGAGTGTACAATAAAATAACTGTATAGTACAGAACAAGCCAATTAGAATAAAGTTAGAACAGAACAGAAAAATAATGAAATAGAATTTAATGAAATGCAAATGTGAAATGAAATAGAAATAATGAAGAAAAAAACAAAAGAAGCTGTATAGAATAACAATGAATAGAATAGAATAGAATACAATAGAATTGAATAGAATACAATAGAATAAAGGTTAATAAAATAGAAAAAAGTTAAATGCAGACCAACCTAAAACTGAAGTTATGCGTTTAATTGCAATTAACACAGAATGTAACATAGAATAACAGACTAAAGTAGCACAGAATAAAGGTGAATAGAATCGGATGTTATGAAATCGAATTAAACAAAAAAGTCCAAGAAGCTGTGGTAACTCTAACTCTGAATCTGTCTGTTAAACAGTGTAACGCAGCGTGTGGAAACGGCACCCAGCGCAGGGACATCATCTGCGTAAAGAAGACAGGAAGTGACTTCACCGTGAGCGTTGCCAGCGAGTGCTCCCACCTGGAAAAACCGTCTCCTGTGCAGCCGTGTGAACTGCAGCCCTGCAAACCGCAGTGGTTTACCACCGAATGGACCACGGTGAGGGTGACTTCATATCCATGTGTCTATCCTCCTGTGTCTGTCCTTCTTCTTCTGTCACTGACTTTCCCTCTGTGTCTGTCCAGTGCTCTCGGTCCTGCGGTGAAGGCATGCAGACGCGGGAGGTGCGGTGTCTCACAGCTGACAAACAGCACAGCACAGCCTGCGATCTGGACTCAGAACCTGCACATGAGCGCTCCTGTAACACCATACCCTGCAGTCCCTTTGAAGGTGTGTATATAAGAGAATCAGTGTTGGGGAAAGTTACTTTTAAAAGTAATGCATTACAATATTGAGTTACTCCCTAAAAAAGTAACTAATTACGTTACTTAGTTACTTTTTTAGAAAGTAATGCGTTACGTTACTTTTGCGTTACTTTTTAAATCTGGGCAGGGCTTGCTTGTTTGTTTTTGATATAATAAAGTTATATTTTGTGGCAAATGTAAAAGCCTTTTCACACCAAAAGCCTCAGGCTTAGAGAAAAGTAAATTGGCGTCTGTACAGTAGACCGCAGAAGAAAAAATGTCAACTCTTCAGCAATAAAAAAAGGAAAACAAATGTTAGATTATCTTGAGTCATTTTTGCTTATTAGTATGGA
This sequence comes from Garra rufa, assembly GCF_049309525.1. Taxonomy (NCBI): domain Eukaryota; kingdom Metazoa; phylum Chordata; class Actinopteri; order Cypriniformes; family Cyprinidae; genus Garra; species Garra rufa. Next base: position 44,510,484 of record NC_133369.1, read on the forward strand.
TGAATTGGATCATCGAAGGTCGGCAGCAAAGACATTGTTAATAGTAAATGGGATTAAATACATAAAGGATGTTTGTATTATTTAGCATATTTAATTGTTGCAGGTTTGCATTGAATTTCAGTGTTTTTATTCATTTTGAGTGAGTGAGATGAATTAATGCATGTTCACATTTATTCTAGAACTAAAGTAACATCTTACAATTTCTCTCAACATGGGGACAGGAGAGCTTTTAATCAATAAATGGGGGAAAAAGTAACTGCCGTTACTTATTTGAAAAAGTAACTCTGATATTTTCTTGTCAATTAAAAAGTAATGCATTACTTTACTAGTTACTTGGAAAAAGTAATATTATTACGTAACTTGCATTCCTTGTAATGTGTTACCCCCAACACTGGTGATGATTCAGATCATAATCCCTCTCTCTTTCTGTTTGTAGATGAGAACTGTAAGGACAGACGGCATAACTGTGTAATGGTGGTCCAGGCTCGACTCTGCGTCTACTCCTATTATAAGACCGCCTGCTGTGCGTCCTGCACCCAGAGTGCTCAGCGGGCCAAAAGACATTAACCTGCACAAGTCACAAAGATATCAGCTTCAGAGATTCACTATCAGAGCCAAAAGTCAGCCAATCAGAGATTGCATCAAAGTTCTATCACAGGAAACAGCCAATCAGAGGCCATTTGAGTTCAAAAGGAATTCCAGGAGAGAACTCCAACTTGAACTGAGCTGAGATCAGGATCCCTTTGAAGAGAAAGTTATCAAATGTTACAGTATATGAGCTCATAGGGTTAAATGATTGACAGTAGCTCTTTCCCCATTGATGAAGAGTCAGCGGCAGCCCTAAGGCATTTAGTACACTATACTGTCAAATACTCAACCATTCCTTTAAACAAGTGCTCTGACGTTGCAGGTCCACAATCTGGACACGTATGTGAAGATTGAAAAGTGGGGACAATTCTAGAAGTGTTTCACATGAAGTGTTTCTGTTCATTTAAAGTCAGTGGACACAGAATCTGGCATTTAAAATAGTATTCCATCTCATTTATTGGGTTTATGAGTTGTGCGACCAAAGTATGATAAAACATGCAGATAAACTCAGAATTATGTTGCACCAAAAACTTACTGTTTTTGTTAGTAAGTGAAAATGATGAACATGAATATGCATTATAATTACATAATTATTCCGTAGACATAGATTCTTTCCTCAAACACGGTCTCTTTGACCTTGTCTCAGTCTCCTAAATGGTCCTTAAGATAGCAGTACTTCAGTAAGGACATAAATACTACAGCTTAAGTACTCATGGCTGTCTAAAAATAGCACATTTAGTGCTGGCAGTCAGTCCTACAGATCGTATGCGAGAGCAGCGTAAATAGAAATCTGGAAATCTACTATGAATCTAGTCCACGTACATGGTTGTTAAGCTATAAAGAGAAGAAGAGCATCATGATCAGCTCTTTTTATTTGTTGCAGTCTTTATTCTGGTCTGTTTTGTTTGAATGTATATCAGTCGTTTTGGTGTTTCATGTTTTTGTCATTTTTTGTGTTGTTTTGGTTTTAGTGTTATTTCTGGCTGTTTTTTTGTTTTTTGTTTTTTGTTGTTGGCCCACATTGAAAATAAAAGAAATTGTTCACCCAAAAATTTACATTTGCTTACAACAGGCTCACCTTCAGGCCATCAGGTCAATGGATCCTCTGCAGTGAATGGGTGCCGTCAGAATGAGTCCAAACAGCTGATAAAAACATCACAATAATCCACAAGTAAAGCACACCAATCCAGTCCATCAGTTAACATCTTGTCCATTACTTAAGACATTTTAAGTTAAAGTTTTAAGAGTATCTCTCTCCTCGTTCATATGGAGGAGAAGAGTTATTATCGATTATGGACTTGTATCTTAGCCAGAATCAATGGTTTGAAGTTAAAATGTCTTGATGGATTTGTTTCTTGCAAACACACAGCTTTTGGCTTCTCAAGATGTTCATTGATGGACTGGAGTACTGTGGATTACATGGATTATTGATGTTTTTGTCAGCTGTTTGGACTCTCATTCTGGCACCCATTCACTTCAGAGGATCCACTGCTGAGCAAGTATCGCTAAATATCTCCAAATCTGTTCCTATTAACAACAAAAGGCATCTACATTTTCACATTTTCAGCCAATTTTTTATTTTTGGGTGAACTATTTCTTTAAAATATAGCCATTGCACAATCAAAGCCACAATAGCATTAACAGTTTTAAGTTACTATTATAAAACACCAAGCAGTTTTGTTGTGCGTTTCGTATTGTGTAATATAAGGCCTTAATGGTTGCTATGGATATATATGTTTGCATATATGCAAAATTAATTTAGGGCAGCATTATTAGTGTAGTTTATTCACTGCACAAATATTACATATGCAAGCAGTATAGTGATTTCAGCCAAAGTCCGGTACAATGCAACACCCATGCCCTGGATCAAAATAGGGTTAAAATGCTCTCTAGTATTAGAACGTGAGTTTTCTGTTACCAGCCCATAGCTATAACCACTAGGTGACCACACTTTCTTATGCAATGAGCAGTATGTCAATAAGCAAGTGAATATATAAATGAGTAAAGGCAGAGATAGGATGGATTTTTGTCTCAGTAACTCGACTCAGTCCTGATTTCAAAAAAATTACATTCGTGTATATAAATACAGTCAGTCAGTGTGTGTGTGTGTGTGTGTGTGTGTGTGTGTGTGTGTGTGTGTGTGTGTGTGTGTGTGTGTGTTTGTTTATGTGCGTATGCACATGTGTTTCATGTTTGAGAGTTTATGTACATATTTTGTATGTATATTATCACATACAGTTAGGTCGCAGATACTCTTTAGAAGAATAAAAAGATGCTTTTATATATAAAACAGGAAACAGCTATTTATCTATGATAAAATACATATAATTTATTTTTTTTCTTAAATGGATTAGTTACTGTCTTTGGAAATTTAAGATCAACTTGTTGATGCTATACATTTATGTTGCTTTGTATGGAATAAACAGTGTGCAGATTTTACAACAACAATTATTATTCATAATAAACAAACCTAAAACCATACTACTGTTTTGTCATCTGTGCAGAGGTTTCACAGCAAAGACTGACGATTTCTTTCTCTCATAAACATTACAATTGAAATACACATAGGGTTACTTATATATATATATATATATATATATATATATATATATATGTGTGTGTGTGTGTGTGTGTGTGTGTGTGTGTGTGTGTGTGTGTGTGTGTGTGTGTGTGTATTTTTTTTTTTTTTACGATGAAATCATATGTTATTTGAACAATTACACCTTCCTGAGCCATAAACGTGGCATTATTTTTTTATTAATTATATAGAATTCCAAGTACCACAAAGCTGCTTGTCCCCACAGCTATGTACAGAGGGAAAGTGCTTTATTTTAAGGTCAAAAACAGGATTTTCAACCATTTAAAATACAAAAGTCTATTCATAACTATCAAATATATCATGTACTGTAAATGGCATAAAAAAACACCAAATAAATATTAAAAATATATCATGAAAACAGTTTTCCCTGAAGCTGTCACTGGTGTTACCGTTTGACAAAAGTCTTTTATTTTGGAAAAAATAAATCACACTGTTGACACTCGACTTCCTCCTTTCTATTTCCTGAAGATCTATGAAGGCAGGCTCATGTTAAGTCCACTGTCTCTTTTCAATTATCAGAAATGTTCTCATTTATCTCCTGATTTCATATGAAGCTTTTACTTGATGTGACCTACTGTTAGGTTATTGTTAGGGAATTAAAAAAACAGAGTACAAATGGATAAAACTACTAAATTTAGTAAGCATACCATGATTGACAACATGTGTTTTGATAACTAGCAGCAGACATTTTGTAAAATGCAATTTTCATGAAAATTACCACAGGTGTTACCATCCTTATGGATAAATGAATGTAAAAAAAAAAAAAAAAAAAAAAAAAAAAAACATTAGGCTGTCATTAATGCGTATTCATAAAGTCAAAAGATAATCTAATAATGTGTTCTAAGTTTAAAAGTTAAAATAAGAAATACATTTTTGCCATACCAAAAGTGGACGTTTCTGTAGAATTACCCTTTTATTACATTAAGGTGAATATAATTGCACAAAAAATAAAGAATATTTCTAGCATCATTTATTTGCAAATGACATTTGAAATGCAGTGGCAATTACATCAAATATTTTTGTGACCACTGTATGTGGAAATATTAATACAACTTTAATGTTATATAATACAATTATGATGATATAATGTAAAAGTGATGTTATTATCGAATGTTATTATCACTTACTGAGCGCAAGACAAAACATTTCGAGTGTATTTCTATCCACTTTACTATCTGATTGCAATGCATCAATCTAACCAGCAGAGGGCAGTGTGCTGGTGCCGCGCTGCTCGTTCACGTGAGAATCACTGTCTGAGATGATGCAGGCTGTGTGCCCGCACATAATGTGTGACCTCAGAAGAGAAGAGGAGGGGGCCCGGATCTGGATCTGGGGCCACTAGAGGCAGATGGTGACCTTTTCACAGTAAATCAGTCTGAAACCTGTCACATCTCACCAGGCGCATTTGGGTCACGAGACTCAGAGTGAGAACGCAAGGGTTAAAATGTCCCACCGTTTTGGCCGAAACAGCAATATGATCCACTAATTGTCAAAAATAGTCACATTTGTTATTGATAATAAACGGAATAGACTATTTTTATGCCATATGTGACCCTGGACCACAAAACCAGTCTTAAGTCGCTGGGGTATGTTTGTAGCAATAGCCAAAAATACATTGTATGGGTCAAAATTTTAGATTTTTCTTTTATGCCAAAAATCATTAAGAAATTAAGTAAAGTTCATGTTCCATGAAGATTTTTTGTAAAATTCCTTCTGTAAACATATTAAAACGTAATTTTTGATTTGTAATATGCATTGTTAAGAACCTAATTTGTACAACTTTAAAGGTGATTTTCTCAGTCTTTTTGATTTTTTTGCATCCTCAGATTTCTGATTTCAAATAGATGTATCTCAGTCAAATATTGTCCTATCCTAACAAACCATACATCAATAGAAAGCTTATTTATTGAGCTCTCATATGATGTATAAATCTCAGTTTTGTCAAATTTAACCTTATGACTGGTTTTGTGGTCCAGGGTCACATATATGGTTTATTAGCTTTTTTCGTAGGCTGTCAAATAACATAACGTTCTAAATCAGAATTAAATTTGTATCTATAGTTGCGTGTTTATCTGTTTTACAAAGGCTTTTTCAACCATCCATCGATCTTCTAACATTAAATTGCAATATGATGAGCTGCCTGTATACATAAGCTAATGACGCGTGATAATCTAGGACTGACAGCAGTTGTAAAGCGCGCACTCGTGTGGAGCGTTCAGCACCATGGTCAGAGCTCAAGGCGAGAACAATAGGAGCTTCAGGGAGCGTCAACAAATAACTCGGTTTCATCCAAAACACAAACTAACACCTACACTATCACCATTGTGCAAGATTAAAAGGATAATTCATCCAAAATGAGAATTCAGGTCATCCACCTCTTTTCTTGAGTAGAGCAGTAAAGAAGATATTTATCTTAAACTGTGGTCTGTGGTGATTCACAAAATGCAAGTCAACAGCTGCTGGCATTTTAAGAGTAAACAAAGCATATACAAGTAAGACGATATTAATACCTACAGCTCCTGACAATATTTTGAGATCTCATAAAGCAAAATGATCAGTCTGTGCAAAAAAACTGAACAACACTATTTACAACCTTATTACATGTAATCCAGAGCCTTAGACCAGGGGTGCCCAACCCTGTTCCTGGAGATCTACCTTCCTGCAGAGTTTAGTTCCAACCCTGATCAAACACACCTGTCTGTAATTTTCAAGTGCTCCTTCAGATCCAAATTATTTTGTTCAGGTGCGTTTGATCAGGGTTGGAACTAAACTCTGCAGGAAGGTAGATCTCCAGGAACAGGGCTGAGCACCCCTGCCTTAGACAAACAGGGAGTCTTTTCTGCAAACAGCTTCTATTGGACCTTCTGTTTCAATGAACTGGTTCAAATAACTGATTTACTTTGTTTGTTTAAAGCTATAGTTCACCCAAAAATAAAAATTTGATATTTATCTGCTAACCCCAGGGCATCCAAGATGTAGGTGACTTTGTATCTTCAGTAGAACACAAACAAGGATTTTTAACTCAAACCATTGCAGTCTGTCAGTCATATAATGGCAGTCAATAGGACCCACAAAAAAACATACACAGACCGAACAAATCAAATTAAACCCTGCGGCTCGTGATGATACACTGAGGTCTTAAGACACCAAACAATTGGTCTGTGCAAGTGAATGAACAGTATTTATATAATTTATAAAATTTTACTTCACGTGACAAAGAGCAAGCAACCTAACTTCAATCAATCAGGCTCAAAAGTTGGGAGTTGGTGAAAAGTCAACACTCCCAGATGAGTTTGAGAGTTTTTTGACTGTCAAAGCTGTGAAGCCCATTGACTGCCATTATATGACTGACAGACCGTAACATTTTAAGTTAAAGATCTTTATTTGTGTTCTACTGAAGAAACAAGTCACATACATCATGGATGCCCTGGGGATTTACTCATGCGCACATCAGTGGCTCATTGATCTTTGGTCCAAGTCAAACTGTTTCCTCAGTTCAGTGACTGTTGGAGGAACTGGAGCACTGAATCAGTTCATTTATCATAGGATCAGATACACCGCTATTTTGGTTCATTTCGAGTCACAGCATTTGTCAGATGTTGGAAAGTGAGTTTTAGGTAAATCATACTTGTAAATCATACTTGTAGATCTGTGCTGCCTGAGCCACAAAATGTTTCAAATGGTTCAGTCCAATTTGGCTACCTGGTTAAAAAATCACTCTGAGACTCATCAATCTGAGGCTCTGGATTACAGTGAATAATGAGGTGAATAATATCCAGTTTGTTCCACAGAATTATTGCTTAGCTTCATAAGACTGCATTATAGCTTCAAAAGGCATGTATATGAATATTTTCTTGACTATATGCATTTTCAAAAAAGTTTAAATTTTTAAATATATATTTTAACTTCTTATTCTAACATAAAAGGTCTTTTAAGTTGTGTTTTGGGACATTATGCTTTGGCACAGTATCTGTAAAACTAACTAAAACCGAAAGCACAATATGGCTTAATCCCTTCATCAAGAAGTTTTCGCTGCATGTTTCAGAGCGTCCCCATACACTCCGTTCAGGCGATTGGCTCCTGATCCGATGTTTTCCGCACCTCAGAACAGATCAGTTCACAGTGAATGAATGCAGTGAACTCATTTGTTGCATGTGCTGTGAGTTTAGCATGAGTTTGGGAATGCAACGGCCACCAGTTATGCTTTATTTTTGTGGCAAATGATTACTACATTTCACTAGATTAGTAATGAGATGCATTGTTGTAAGCCCGTTCTCAATGAAGCTGGAGTTTTCCTTCAAATTAAAAGCTCTACTGCCATTTCTGTCAAAATCAAAGCTTTAGGGTGTGTTCACACTTGTCGTGTTTGGTTCGATTAAAACAAACTCTGGTGCAATTGCTCTGTTAGCGCAGACTCTGGTGACTTCGAAACAAACCAAAAACTGGAATGTATGACAAGATGTGACATTTTGCAACATGTTTTTTCGAAGGAAACAAGTGGCGTATCCAAAACAAAACGAGCAGAGGGCAAATGTGGAGCAACAAGGAGGTAAAGTACCTTTAATGAGCTCTTTGTGAGTTTGCAGGTGGTGCAAATAAAATCATACATGCAATAAGCATGCTTAGCTCAGAAGATGGCATTAGGTGTATTCGACTTAAAGCAGCACTTTTCATTTAGTTTGGACTGTTCAGTGAGTTCCATCACAAAATATTTGTCATTCAACCTGACCAATCAGGTTGTGAGCGTATCACCATGCCTTTAGGTTCGGTATCTTTAGTTTCACTGTCAAAAATGCCAGTGTGAACGATAAGCAGCCAAGAACCACATGTATCATTTTAGTTTTTGGTCTGGACAAAATGAACCAGACGAACCGAACTACAAGTGTGAACACACTCTAAAAGTGCAGTATGAATTGCTGACAGCTAGTGGTTTAAATGGGCAGAGCTGGGTACAATTTCTAATCAGTTACTGATTACAAATTCCAAAAAAATGTAGTCATAACCTAAACCAATACATTACACATTTTTGGTAATATAATGAGATGTTATAATTACTTTTGACCTAGCTCATTCATCACATTGATTTAAACAGGATAATCTTCTACCTTAATGATTTAAAAACACAAAGAGTGAGAAAATATATTCCTTTCATTGTAATTAACAACATGAACAAAGTATTTAACAATATATTACATCAAGATTTCGCAAACTGGGGTTTGTAAAGGAGCTGCAGGGGGTTTGTGAGTTTAATGAAAGGCCAAAAAGTAATTAATTCATAAAATGTCAAATTAAAATAAATAGTTTAAAACAAAAATCAAAATAATCCACTTATTAAAAAGAAGAAATAATTTGTTTACCTGCAAGATTTTTATTTTTATTTTTTTATCTCAGAGGTACTTAAGGGAGTCATTGATTATTATTTCACTTTTTAAACTTTAGTTAGTGTGTAATGTTGCTGTTTGAAAATAAAAAAATGTCTGCAAAGTTACAGTGCATATTCATTTCAATGCAAAGGGAGATTTAAAGTAAATATATTAGGTAAAAGAGGTTTGGGACTTTGTGCAAATAAGAAATCATGAGAATTTGTGCATTTTAATTAATACCTTTTAATAATACATGTTAATGCATGGTTAAATAAGCTACTGAGTGATAAATCAAATAAAAATGAACTTTCATCAATAGTTGATGCAATTCTGAAACTCTTCTTAAACTTCTGTAAATCCATTGATCAAATGCTGTGTCACCACCTGAATAATGACTAGTGTCTGTGTGATTGTCCACGAAACTGGATGTTCTGAGTGTATATAAGCAGTTAGAAAGGAACATTTTAAAGATAAAGAGGAATTTGAAAGAATCAATAAATGTTGAATAATTTATTGCTATTGCATGAATAATATGCAATCATGTAATCAATAAAAAAGTAACTGTAGACTGATTACGAGTATTTTAAAATGTAACTTACTCTAATTACAAGTACTTCATTTTCGGAATCTGATTAGGTAATCCAAATTAGTTACTACCCAGCTCTGTGATTGGGTAACGTTACTGCAGTCCAAATTCAAAATATCTCTTTAAAGTGTAGAAATAATGAAAGAAGTGTAATTTTTATTTTTGAGTGAACTGTCTCTTTAAGGGATTTACATTTCCTCAAAACATAAAAAAGGGAAAAATAAGTATTTTATATGCACTGTTGGGGAAAGTTACTTTTGAAAGTCATGCATTACAATATTGAGTTACTCCCTAAAAACGTAACTAATTACGTTACTTAGGTACTTTTTATGGAAAGTCATGCGTAACGTTACTTTGCGTTACTTTTGCGTTATGTTTTTAATATAAAAAGTTCTATTTTTGTCAAATGTAAAAGCCTTTTCACACCAAAAGCCTCAGGCTTAGAGAAAAGTAAATTGACGTCTGTACAGTAGACCACAGAAGAAAAAATGTCAACTCTTCAGTAATAAAAAAAGGAAAACAAATGTTAGATTTTCTTGAGAAATTTTTGCTTATTAGTATGGATGAATTGGATCATCGAAGGTCGGCAGCAAAGACATTGGTTAATAAAATGGGATTAAATAGGATATTTGTATTATTTAACATATTTAATTATTGCAGCTTTGCGTTGAATTTCAGTGTTTTTATTCATTTTGAGGAATACTGAATCTGTTTTTTTAGTGAGTGAGATGAATTAATGCATGTTCACATTTATTCTAGAACTAAAGTAACATCTTACTCAACAATTTCTCTCAACATGGGGACAGGAGAGCTTTTAATCAATAAATGGAGGAAAAGTAACTGGTGTTATCTTATTTGAAAAAGTAACTCACATATTTTGTTGTCAGTTAAAAAGTAAAGCGTTACTTAGCTAGTTACTTGAAAAAAAGTAATATTATAATAATTTATATATAATAATAATAATAATAATAAAATTAATATATATATATATATATATATATATATATATATATATATAGCCTACTATGTCACAGAATATTCAAACAATATTTCAGTAAAGCTTCAAAGTATTCAGAGTGTGCTACTGTAAATGTAGGTCGAAGATTTAACTATAACAACACCTGCAGTGATAATAGTATTCATTGAAATGTTAGTCTGTGTTGTTTTACCAGAGCTGTAAGTTGCAGACGCTCCCTGCCCGTTACATCACGATCTTGACAAGCGCTCGTGAGAGGGAGACACCGGCGTGACGTCACACCGAGAGCAGCATTAATTGGAAACAAGAACAAACACGTAGTAAACCGCGCTGAATGAGATAAGCGCAGAAACACATGCGTTGTGACAGAATATTTCAAGTGCATTATTTTATAGCTTAAAACACAAATTATATCCATAGCAAGACATTATAACAAAGAAATTTGGATAAAACTGTGATTTTACGAGAGAGGTTTAACAAAATAGTGTGTGAGAGACAGTGAGTGACAGCGAGCGCGAGCTGAAGGAGGGAACAGTCACGCGTGCATCTCTGAAGACGTAACACGGATCTGTAGTCATCCGAAGAAGACTGCGATAATAAACACCTCTAGGTACGCTCTTTTCACTGTTTATCTGTGTGTATGTTCCTCTCGTGTGAACGAGGACCGTTATCCGTTAACGGAGAGGGACAAAGAGCTCCAGAGCCTCCGCCGCCTAAACAAAGGATGCGCTCGTACTCTATTTGCTCTTGTGTTTATTTATATTCATCTGCCATCATTCTGGAAATCATAACCGCCTTTGTTCTATTGAACGTGTACAGATGCCATTTAGTAGCTGTTTATGCTTTGTATGATTGCTGTAATTACTGGCAAACGTAAGAGCTTTTGTTTTATTGTTTTTCGTTATTGTTCAGAATTCAGAGCTATAATGTATAATTTGTGTTTTTTGGTTTATTTATTTATTAGTGGAATATTCATTTGACGTCCAGTGTGCTTATGTTTCAATACAGAAAGATCAATAATGATAGATGCAACCTAATTGGTTTCATTTTTAGTCAGATATATATGGTTCATAAGTCACAACAATGAGGTTATTGCAAATGGTTGGATTTTAGGAGGTAAAAACTTAACATATAGTATATGTGACCTATATTTGTAGCAATAGCCAAAAATACATTGTATAGGTCAGAATTAAAGTTTTTTTCTTTTATGCCACAAATCAGGATATTAGATACAAGATACAATCAGATACAATCTTTGATTATTACATGCATTGCTAAGAACAACTGATTTTCTCAATATTTTGATTATTTTGCACCCTCAGATTCAAATCTGGCAAACATTGTCCTGTCCTAACCATATATCAATGAAACATGATTATGATTGGTTTTGTGGTCCAGGGTCACATATTTACTCACTTTTTACAGTATTAGTATTGGTAACCTTTTAGAATATGTTAACTAATTACAATAATAAGCATAAACTAACGATGAACATTTTGGAATCTTGGTTCATTTTTACATATCCGTATGTGACCCTGGACCACAAAACCAGTCATAAGTGTGCATTTGTCTGAGTAAATAAGCTTTCCATTGATATATTGTTTGTTAAAATAGGACAATGTTTGTCTGAGATACAACTATTTGAAAACCTGCAATCTGAGGGTGCAAAAAAATCTAAATATTGAGAAAATCGCCTTAAAAGTTGTCCAAATGAAGTTCTTAGCAATGCATATTACTAATCAAAAATCAAGTTTTTATATATTTATCATCATTTATCATCTTCATGGAACATGATCTTTACTTAATATGTAAAGTGGAAAAAATAGTGTTTTTATAAATGAGCATTAACTAAGATAATGCATTAATAATGACATAGAATAACACTTCACAATAAGGTTTTATATGACACAGAAATCTCCAAAATGATGGTTGAATTGTAGAACCAGTCATCCGTTCATTCATTGTTTTGATCACACCCCGCCTCCGCAGGCACCATCCACACCTCCATCCTCTCTCCCCCGCTCACTCTCCGCACATTCATCTCGCGTCCTGACCCAGCCAGAGCCTCTGACTTTCTCCACATCATCGACCCAATGAAGGAGTCCGACGCCATCAAACTCTTCATCGGGCAGATCCCGCGCAATCTGGAGGAGAAGGACCTCAAGCCCATCTTTGAGCAGTTCGGCAAGATCTACGAGCTGACTGTGATCAAGGACAAGTACACGGGCGTGCACAAAGGTAAGGAGACGCATGAGTTTACGCTTCAGGAGGGGACGGGGCTGAGCCTTTCCCAGTCACGACTCGCACGTGTAGTGTGCATTTAAATAAACAGTGTGATTTAACCCTTTCCTCACAGTGGTGTTCATATGCATGCTCATGCTACACACTGAACGTGATTCATTTCAGATCGTTTGTGTTTGCAATGAAATCAGCCACAAACAGGCACGCAGTGCATTTTTTTGTGTGCGTGTATGAGTGATGTTTTTGTCATGGGCTGGGCGGCTGTGATGTAGAGGATGGTAGCAGGAGCAGCGCACGCCTGCAAGAGCTTCAAGCGTGACGGTGCACAGCACGAGTTCTGTGTTACTATAAAAAGGATGCTAAACTGTATATACCAGGAAAGCTCTCTCTCCATCTCTGTTGTCGTCTTCATGAACTTCGTTTGCTTTCTGAGCCCTGTGGTTGAGTATTAGGTATCCACTTTGCGGTGTAACCCTGTTCTGGGTGTTTGCTTACACTTGTGTCATCCCAGGGCTGAATGAACCCTGTTCAGGGGCTTGACCGGGATTTAATCAAGTGGATTTGTCAGTGGTTTAAAGTCACCGAGGTGATGAAAGAAGAAAGACCTTAAGGGAATAGTTCACTCATGCATTAAATATATGTTAGCATTTACTCACTCTGAAAATCCATATGAATTTCCTTTGTGGAATACAAAAGTACATTCTTGAAGAAAATTGCCTATTTAGAAGAAAACATGCAGCCCACAATGTTTTCCGATTAAGGCCAGTCGAGATCCAAGAAGTGGTCGTCATCATGACTCATGCACTATAGTCCTCTGAAGTCATTTGATGAGTAAGTGATTACTCTCTGAAAATCTTCACTGTGGCTTTTAAATAACATGCACTGGAATTACTAAATTTACTGGCATTGATGGTTTCATGAAGAACCTTGAAAATCCATGCAGAAAAGGTTCTTTAGATTGTTTTAATGTTCTTCAAAGTCTTTTAAGAACTGTTCACTGAAAGGTTCTTTGGGGAACCAAAAATGGTTCTTCTTATAACATGACTGCGAAAAAACCCTTTTGGAACATTAGTTTGATGGGTTTTATGTTAACAGTGCTGGGTAGATTACTTGTTACAGTTACAGTTTGTAACATTATAGTTTGTAACATAATATGTTGAAATACACCTATGCAATGCATTCTGACTCCTTTTGAATTACTTTTAGGTTGCTTTTGAGCCTAAATATATTCCATTCTTTGTTGTCAATATCATGAAGTGTATTAAAGGATTCATTAATTACATTCATTAATTGTTCCAAACCCTGTAAGACCTTCGTTCATCTTCGTAACGCAAATTAAGATTTTTTTTAATAAAATCCAAGAGCTATCTTAACCTGCTTAGACAGAAATATAACCATAGATATATATACATAGATACCCCATTGGACCGCTCCAAGCACGTAGATGCATCCGCCATTTTGGAAAGATCAACATCATTTGCCATATTATAGGTTCTCAGAGCAATAGCAGTAAAGGACTGTGGCATTTTGAATATTCAGTGATTACTGTGTTGAATGACTTCAAGTCAATATGGCGGACGGCTTACGTATAATGGCCCATAGAAACAGTCGCTAATGAGGCATCTATGTATACACATCTATGAATATAACTACCATGTTCAAGGCCCAGAAAGGTAGGACATTGATAAAATAGCCCATGTGACATTAGTGGTTAAATCATCATTTTATAAAGTTACGAGTTTACTTTTTGTGCATAGAAAACAAAAATAACAACTTTATTCAACAATTTTGTAGAATAGCATTAATAGGGTCCTATGAAATCCATTTTATTTTGTCCAAACTTATGTTTTATTTTTTCAAAATTCAATTTTTTCAATTTTAATGGTTTAAAGTAAACCATTAAATTTAAATGGCTTCAAATTTAATTCATCCCAAAGCATGTCTAATTAATTGAAATGGTCAATCATCTTTTTTAAAATGTTAAACAGTAATTTATTAAAAGTTTAACAAAAAATACATTTTTAAGGCCCTGTCAAATAAGTTTTATTTTTTCTCAAATTAGTTTTTTGTTTTCCATTAATTGTTCTGGATACCATTTGAATGTTTTTATTAAATATTAATAATCAAAAGCATCTCTAACTAATTAATTTTATAACATTTTTCTGCTAAATAAATTCTGTTAAATAATTTTTCTGCTAAATATTCCTTTAAAGATTATGTATTATTAGTCGTATAAATTAAATTAAATAATATTTCTGTCACAATTTCTTCAAGTTAAACCAAACTTTTATTTTGACGGGTTGCTGTGAAGACCTTCAGGTTTCTATTTGTATATTAAATAATAGTTTTACTCCAAAGAAACGCTAAAATGCTTACGGTCTTACAGGTTTGAAACAACATGAGCGTAAGTAATGAATGACAGAATTTTTATTTGGTGATCTAACTAAACAATAATTTGAAATATTAACAAACACAGTAATAGTATATCAGTAATACTAAAATAAAAATGGCTCAAACACACTCGTACCATTCTGTAGAGGCATTTGTTGTGTTACTTTGTGGTTTGCATGTGCTTTTACATGTAGAGTTTCCAATCACAAAAATGAAGGCATAAGCTAATGCCTGATTTCTTTGTAGCTTTGTAGCTTTGTGTGTGTGTGTGTGTGTGTGTGTGTGTGTGTGTGTGTGTGTGTGTGTGTGTGTGTGTGTGTGTGTGTGTGTGTTAGAGAGAGACTTCAAGGGTGAGATATCCCAGAGGCCTCACTGGGAAAATGTAATGAGTGTGAAATTACATTTCTGTCATTTATCATGTGTAATCATGCTGCATACATTCTATAAGAAGTACAGACAATTTTTGAATTTAAATTGATTTCAATTTAAAATGTAGGTCATTACTTATAATACATTAATATAATTAATAATAATATTTGAATGTGATTGGTGATGATAATATTTTTGCACTCATGAAAATTGTGTTTTTACACAAATTAAAAAAAAATATGTCTGTCTATGAATACTAACAGTGTGTCTTTTTGTCTTAGGATGTGCCTTTCTGACGTATTGTGCACGGGAGTCAGCCGTTAAAGCGCAAAGTGCTCTTCATGAACAGAAAACCCTGCCAGGGGTGAGTCCTTTCTGTGTGTGTGTGTGGAGGGCATGACGGGGGTCTCACATCATTTTAGCCCCTTTCATGTCCTGCCATCTCTCTGTGTGTATATGTGTGTGTGTGTGTGTGTGTGTGTGTGTGTGTGTGTGTGTGTGTCCAGTCTCAACTCAAAGAGAGTGTGTCCATCTGGATTATTCCACTGGTGTATGCATCCGCAGAGATTTTTTGGATTATTCTCCACACCTTTTCAAGCTGCAGGCTCTCTATAATGTGGCATTAAAATGTAAACGCGGTGCAGAGCTGAACTCAAGAGCGGCTGTTTGTCACAGAGCAGGACTGGAGAGTGATGACAGTGAGATGGAGGGTCGGTGGGGTGCAAATGCAGTAATTAATCCTATTACCAGCATGACACCAGGCTGACCTTTTCACTGAAGATCACTCTGACAATCTTCTCTCTATCCCACCACTCTGCCTCCTTCTGCTTCTCAAAACACTCTTTGGATAGACAGTTAAACCCTTCCTTCTTTTCCTTCTCTTCTGATATGTTGCAAGCTCTGTCTCTGTCTTCTATTTGTCCTTTTTACTTTTGTATTTACATATTTTTGTCACCCCTTTGTCCAGAGTTGGGGAAAGTTAATTTTAAAAGTAATGCATTATAATATTGAGTTACTCCCTGAAAAAGTAACTAATTACATTACTTAGTTACTTTTATGAAAAGTAATGCATTACGTTACTTTGAGAAATCTTGGCAGGGCTTGCTTGTTTGTTTTTAGTATAAAAAGTTCTATTTTTGGCAAATGTAAAAGCCTTTTTAGGAAAATTTAAAAGATAAAAAAGGAAAGCCTTTTCACACCAAAAGCCTCAGGCTTAGAGAAAAGTAAATGGACGTCTGTACAGTAGACCGCAGAAAACAAAAAGTCAACCCTTCAGCAATAAAAAAGGAAAACAAATGTTTGATTATCTTGAGTAATTTTTGCTTATTAGTATGGATGAATTGGATCATCGAAGGTCGGCAGCAAAGACATCGGTTAATAAAATTAGATTAAATACATGAAGGATATTTGTAATATTTAACATATTTAATTATTGCAGGTTTTTATTCATTTTGAGGAATACTGTGTCTGTTTTTTAGTGAGTGAGATTATTTTTTTGCATGTTCACATTTATTCTAGAACTAAAGTAACGTCTTACTCACAATTTCTCTCAACATGGGGACAGGAGAGGTTTTAACCAATAAATGAGGGGGAAAAGTAACGGGCGTTACGTATTTGAAAAACTAACTCAGATATTTTCTTTTCAATTAAAAAGCAATGCGTTACATTACTAGTTACTTGGAAAAAATAATATTATTATGTAACTTGCATTTCTTGTAATGCGTTACCCCCAACACTGATTGTCTGATCGTTTATCAGATGCTATATTGGAATACAGGCGATCCCTGCAGTAATAGTCTTAGTGGTCGACAGATGGCCCTTTCTGTGCATCACTGAAGCACAAACACTGGTTTAATTTGGTGAGAGGAAGACAACAAGACAATGGGCAATAACTGAGGGCAGCCAAAGACAGACATTATACTGCTTGCAGCTTTTCCTTTCATCCATTATCTCTCTTTCTGTGCTCCTTCATTCCACACATCTTCTGAGAAAATGTTGAAGCATCATGTTAGTGAAGAGTGTGTTTGTGTTTATGTGTGTTGGGGCCTCACTGTCCTTTGGGAAGTGCTATTATGAGCAGTTCACTCCGTAATGGTTCAGTGGTGTGTGTGTGTGTGTGTGTGTGTGTGTGTGTGTTTTCTTCTCAACAGGACATTTGTGGGATGTTTAGTAGTTGATTTTGGTTAGCAGTACTGATGATAACAACAGCTCTCTCTGGGTGCACTTCTGATGTTATGTTCATCAGTGCTACATTACATGCTCTTTGTGTAGTTTTAGGAGAAAAGGCTTGTTCACACCAAGAGTGATAACTATAAAGATAACTAGATGATCCACACCAACAGACATTTACTATTACAATTGCTATATAGTCCACATCAATAAATTATAACATTGTTTATTATAAGCGCACTGTGGTTCTGTCATAAATGCTTGACCTCTTTAACTTTTTGGTTGATATGATTGGCTATCAATGTTTTTATCATTCACCAGTTAAAAAAAAATGCTCTGAAAGTGATTCATTATTACAAATGTGACCCTGGGCCACAAAACCAGTCATAAGGGTTGACATTTATGAATAAATTTAAAAAATAAATTTATGGGGGCAGCCGTGGCCTAATGGTTAGAGAGTTGGACTTGTAACCCAAAGGTTGCAGGTTCGAGTCTCAGGTCCGGCAGGGATTGTAGGTGGGGGGTGTGAATAACCAGCACTCTCTTCACCCTCAATACCACGACTACCACTTCCTTTCCTAAATAAGGGTTTTAGGATGAGCAATATTTGGTCAATCTGGAATCTGAGGGTGCAAAAAAATCTAAATATTGAGAAAATCGCCTTTAAAGTTGTCCAAATGAATTTCTTAGCAATGCATATTACTGATCAAAAGTTATATATAAAAAAATCAAAATCAAAAATTAAGTTTTGATATATTTACTGTAGGAAATTTGCAAAATATCGTCATGGATCTTAATTAATATCCTAATGATTTTCGGCAAGAAAAAAAAAAGAAAAATCAATATTTTTGACCCATACAGTGTATTTTTGGCTATTGTTACAAATATACCCATGCTACTTAAGACTAGTTTTGTGGTCCAGGGTCACAAATGCATAGTTAGGGGTTAAAGCGGTCACAGGTCAGCGATCTCCATGTAAAACTGATCGTGCAGACCAAACCGTAAGTCTTAGAGACTTGAAAAGTTGAGGGGTGGTAGTACTCACACTGCCAACAACGTCACCAAAGTTTGCCCCAATTGGCCTAATGGGGGCGCTACAGTGATCAAAAGTATTAAATTGCTCATTTCTCCTAAACCGTCAGTCAAAGACTCAAGTGTCTTATGTCGTTGGAATCCTTGGCTCATGTCGGACAAAATGCATGCCTCATATTCGATCGTGAGCCTGGCGAAATTTTCGGGGTATTTTGGATTTTTTGCAAAACCTACTTTTGCAAACTAGGTCCTAGTTTTTTTTTTTTTTTTGCTTGTTCGGAACCAAACCAGTGCAGAAATATTAAAATTAAAATTTTGACTCACTGTTGCAAAAGGATGCCAAAATGTTTGAAAGGGGCAGGGCCACTTTTAGTAAAATGCCTGAAACTCCTGAACAGAATGAGATATATCCACAAAAGTAAGAACACTTATGTATAAGCTCAATTTATATACATTTTAACCTCAAATGCTCATCTTGTCTCGTCTCTGTGTAGTCAGTATAATCCGGGTCAATGTAGTTAAGGTATGTCCCATCTCGTTGATGGGAGTTTTTCGACATACCCTAACTGTATTGACCCGGATCACACAGACTGCGAATGCGCTGCACAAAGACGAGACAAGACGAGCATTTGAGGTTAAAATGTATATAAATTGTCATTTTGTTTTGAAAATAACTGATCGTTTCACCAGATAAGACGTTTCTTCCTCGGCTGGGATAGTTTAGAGTCTTTTGAAGCTGCATTTAAACTGCATTTTGGAAGTTCAAACTTCAGGGCACCATCCATATCCATTATATAGAGAGAAATCCTGAAATGTTTTCCTTAAAAAAACATAATTTCTTTACGACTGAGGGAAAAAAAAAGACATGAACATCCTCGATGACAAGGGTGTGAGTACATTATCTGTAAATTGTTGTTATGAAAGTGTACTAATCCTTTAAATGTCTTATGATATAATGATATATTTATTGTATGTCATTGGTGTGAACAGGCCTCAACAGTTACAAATCAGCATCTATTTCCGGTAAATTAGGAAAGGTAGAATGTTTCTGCATGAATTATGGTACCTATTTAACTATACCGTAGTTTGGCTGTATTTTTATTTTTTTGTTAGAATATAGTCTATAGAACTGATAACCAGTTGCCTATAAGAACAATAGAATTATATGGAAGGACCCCATTGGGATAGATAAGTAAGTGTGTGTGTGTGTGTGTGTGTGTGTGTGTGTGTGTGTGTGTGTGTGTGTGGTGGAGCATGTTTATGTTTTTATGAAGGCATATATCACTTGCTAATTACACTTGGAGGGGGCGGGTGGAGGGAGTAGTAAGGACATAAATCACAAACACATTATTCTAAATGTAATTAGTGGCCATTAAGCACACTGTGCTTTTCATCTGAATCTGAACACACCCCCACACACTGCTTTTAGAAAACAACTTGTATGCACTACCCAGCCCTAAAATTAATTTACATTTAAATTATGTAGTTATTTTCATGGCGTATACTACTTCCCTCCTAAAGTATCTCAGGCGGTGTCTCTTGGAGTAGAGAGATGAGGAGGCTCATATCGGCTCTGGCAGTGGCCGTTCTGGGACATATACTGTCTGATAATGGACTGTAATGGATTGTGGGTAGTGAGGGGGTGGAGCAGAGGCTGTGCTGTAACAGTACACAGAAACAGTGACATGAATCCAATGGCAGCAGCTGCTGAAGTCCAGAGCACAGCCAAGAGGATTCTAGAGGTCAAACAAGAGTCACGCAGCAGAGTTTAGGATGGGTGTGAAGTGAATTCTGATTGAGCACTGAGTAGCATTGAGATATATACAGTAAAGTAGCACAAACTAGAATTTGGAATAAAAAGACAGATAAATAGTCATCAATCTAGCCTGTTTAGTGAGCCTTTTAGTGAAGTTAGAAAAAAATGAGTGCACAAGATGCAATCAAAAGCTTTGACATGGTGCTTTCATGCCACAAGATGCTGACAAAGGCAGTGTTGGGGTTATCGCATTACAAGTAGCGCAAGTTATGTAATAATATTACTTTTTCTAAGTAACTATTAACGTAACGCATTACTTTTTCATTGACAAGAAAATATCTGAGTTACTTTTTCAAATAAGTAACGCCAGTTACTTTTTCCTCTCATTTATTGATTAAAAGCTCTGCTGTCCTCATGTTGACAGAAATTGTGAGTAATATGTTACTTTAGTTCTAGAATAGAATTCATCTCACTCACTATAAAAACAGATACAGTATTACTTAAAATGAATAAAAACAGTGAATTCAATGCAAACCAGCAATAATTAAATATGTTAAATAATACAAATGTACTTTATCCATTTAATCCCATTTTATTAACCAATGTTTTTGGTGCCGACCTTTGATTTTCCAATTAATCCATACTAATAAGCAAAAATTACTCATGTTAATCTAACATTTGTTTTCCTTTTTTTTTTTTTGCTGCTAGAGAGTTTTTAGCAGTAAAAACTTTTTTCTTTTTTCTTCTGCGGTCTACTGTACAGACATGAATTTACTTATCTCTAAGCCTGAGGCTTTTGGTGTGAAAAGGCTTTTACATTTGGCAAAAATAGAACTTTTTATACAAAAAAAAACAAGCAAGCCCTGCCCAGATTTCAAAAGTAGCACAAAAGTAATGCATTACTTTCCATAAAAAGTAACTAAGTAACGTAATTAGTTAGTTTTTTAAAGATTAACTCAATATTGTAATGCATTACTTTTAAAAGTAACTTTCCCCAACAGTGAACAAAGGCGTCCACTTAGAGTAGATTTAAGTGCAAAAGCACGTGAAAAAAAACGAGCCGCTCGGATTTCGCTTCCCCCATGACGTAGAAAGGGGATCTTATTATAATATTTCCAGCCTTTAATATGCAAGATTCCACCACTTTGTGTAAAGTATGCTAACTGTTCTGTCTTCGGCTGCACAGATGAGCACAGAACACTATATAGAGTCCCAGCCTTAGAGGAGACAAGAGAGCAGTGGATTTATTGATTTATTTACTGTATATTACGCTGCTGCCACACAGATCTAATATAAACATGTGTGCATTATTTCTTTCCCAGCTTCCCAGTGCTTTACCCTCACAGACATAAGCAACAGTTTTTGTAACTTGTGTGTTTTTAACACAAAGTGTGTGTATTTGACACACTTTTTAGTACTCACTTGCTATGTGACAGCCGCTTTCTGTGTTGTACACTCAGAAAACCCTGTATCAGAAGTTTAAACTAATATTGTTTAAAACGCATGATTTCAGCATGCTAGACATGATAATTAAAACCAAACAGATGTCTTTTATCAGAGTATCAGAGGTACGAGTTATAAAGGCACAGCCCAGTTCTGGAAAGGGGGGCAGGGAGCAGAAGTTCATTTGCATTTAAAGAAACATGCACGAAAACTAAGTAGTATTTGGGGTGAAACTAATTCATCTTTTAATATGTCATACACTGATTTTTGTTGTAAATATGCCTGACAAGATTGTTACAGTGAATGACATTTTAGTGGGTGTCTTCTGTAAATTAAGGGAAAATGTGTCATATTTATTTTGTGCTCAGAAAAACAAAATCCAAAATGCAATTGAATTAAACAGAAAACTTTTTAACATTTTTTGGGGAAAACAACAACAATTTAAAGCAGTATTACACTTCCTGTTTTTATGCTTAAACCCTTTTTCGTCTTTGACCCACATACAACTGCTCAAAAATTTGGGGTCAGTATGATTTTTTCCTCCTAATAATTTAATACTATTATTCAGCAAGGACTTAAATTGGTCAAAAGCGAGAGTAAAGGCATTTCTAATGTTACAAAAGATTTCTATATCAAATAAATGATTTTCTATTGAATTTTCTCATCTGTGAATCCTGAAAAATAAAATGTATCACTGTTTCTACAAAAATATTGATTTTCAACACTGATGAATACACCCACTTGCTAAGTTTGATCATTTGCTAAGATTACACATTTTGAAACCTCCATGAATATCCAAAGCCAAGCTGCAATCGCATTTATGTTTAAGGGGAGACACTGCAGGCAAAAACGCTGTTTTTAGTGCACCTGTCAAGATTGAGATTTTGGGCTTTTTGGTGTTTCATAAAGTGTTTTTTCAGACTAGTGGAAAAAAACACAGTTAAGTGTTTCTTTTATAGCACTTTATCTATTTGTGTCAATAGATTTCAATTACAATGCATATTTTTAAAGGCCATTTTCTCAAAATGAGTTTTTTCTCCTACACTGAGCCATAAATCTCCACTTCAGTAGCACTTACACGCACCAAACTTAACATTTTTATTCCTGTCTATATCCTGAAGGTTTTTACAGAGGGATTTGTTCATATATAATTAGCTTGATTTTATACAGCATTTTATTCCCCCAAAAATGGTAATAAATGCATGGTTTTCTGTATGTTAAAAGTTTTTCTTCTGAATTATGGCAAAATGAGATACCCAAAATCCCCTCCGTAAAAACATTTGACTCTAATATGTAAAAAAATTAAACAAGAATTTTGAAACAGACTTCATCCAGTGTTTTGATTTTTGCACTAGAAATGTATGCAAATTAGCGCATATTTAATTAAATAACTGCTCATTTGCATACTTAAACCAAAAATTTTAGAAAACCTGTAATACGAAAAATGTTTGCAATTATCAGTGTAATTAATCAACTGGATAAGAAAGGTGATAATTATTAGTTATTTTTTTGTACCCTATTCACCTGCAGCGCCTTAAGATCTCTCTTTTTTCTATTTCCTAATTGCTAATCTCTTTCCTCCCTTCTCTGGTCATCATCTGAAGGAAAAGGGGGTTGTGGCGGTAAATAGAGTTGATTTGAATGAGCTCAGAAAGAGAATAAAGAGATGAATAGGGCTGTGGGAGGATGGGAAATAAACCTTTTCCATAATGAGAGAAATACAGCTGTCAGTCTATACTGAGGCATCTGACAGGGTTAAACCGGTGTGACCCACAGTGTTTGTGAGCATTTCCTCTTCTGTATCTCATCTTCTAGGAAATCTGCTGCATTTGTTAGCAAGGATCTGAACAACAGCGGCTCTTTTAGGAGTGAGTGTCTGGATATGTAGTCATTCTAATACATAAACATCATCATTGTGTCATGAATAAGTGATGCTGTCAGAGGGAGACACTGAAGGCAAAAACACTGTTTTTTCATGCACCTGTGAAGTTTGAGATTTTGGGCATTTTGTTTTTCATAAAGTGTTTTTTTTTTTAGACTAGTGGAATAAAAACACCCAAAATACACTGTTAAGTATTTCTTTTATGGCACTTTATCTATTTGTGTCAATAGATTTCAATTACAATACATATTTTTAAAGGCTGTTTTCTCAAAATGAGTTTTTTTTTCTCCTATAAATCTCCACTTCAGCAGCACTTACACGCACCAAACTTTACATTTTCATTCCTGTCTATATCTTGAAGGTTTTTCCAGAGGGATTTGTTCATATATAATTAGCTTGATTTTATACAACATTTTATTCCCCTAAAAACTATATAGTTTTCTGCCTAAACTGCCTTCTGTTCTAAGTTTTTTCTAAATCATGGAGTGACAAAATGAGATACCCGATATCCCCTCTGTAAAAACATTTGAAAATTTGAAACTGACTTCATCCAGTGTTTAGATTTTTGTACTAGAAATGTATGCAAATTAGTGCATATTTCATTAAATTATGCTTTGTTTGCATACTTAAACCTAACATTTTAGAAAACTTAATACAAAAAATTTTTGCAATTATCAACTGAGTAAGTAAGGTGATAACTAATAGTTCATTTATTTTTAACCTACTGTACCTGCAGTGTCTCGCCTTGATGCTGCTTGTTGAGGATCATACAGTATCAGATCATGAGGTTTGTTAAGGAAAGCTGTGCTGTTATTAGTTATTTTAGGTTACTGTTTATTTTTTAAAGCGTATCTATAGACCAAAATGTCACAGTGACACAGACAGTGCGATGCATTTTCATATTAGTATTCCTAACACACACACACACACACACACACACACACATAACCATCAGGAGGAGGAGATCATTGCTAAGATAGGAGATGGAAGGTTGCTAGGGAACATGGATGATGCAACAAGTGAATGTGGAATGGAAATGTTTGGGAGAGAAAGAAACACCCAATGATTGTTTGTTCGTGTTTTATATTGTAATCCAGCATGAAAACAAATGATCAAACTAGTGTCACATGCACAGAGTGAGGAGGTTTGCTCTGATGACTATATGTTGGCTGGGGATGGAGAGTGAAAAAATGCAATTTGTTGAATAATCCTTAGATTTAATACTTCATAATCCATGAAAAATCCTTTCAGAATGACTGCCGGGTCGAGATTTACAGCGCGTGTGCATCTTGCTGTGTGTTTTGTAAACTGTATAGGAGAAGTGTGTGTGAGAGAGAGAGAGAGCGAGTGCATGAAAATCTATTTATGTGTGAGAGAGACTTAATATAAACCCTACAGATGTGTTTAAATGCAAGCTTCATCTAGCGGGATTATGGGGAGATGCCTGAGGATGCTGCTGCGTGTGCGTGTAGATATGCTTTATTAAATAATCATTTAATATTTCACCTAGAAGAGAGTGTGTTGTGGCAGCTTTTTTACAGTGCATCTTATTATTTATTTATTGCTCAAGGACATAAACTGAAGAATTAGCCTTCCACCAATACATTTTAGGCAAGGGAAAAATCAAGCTCACTATTACTAGTGTTAGTCATGTGATCAAAGCTCTAGCACTGAAATATTAAAGGTCAGAGCAGCTTTACTTCATTAGGTGATCAGAGCTCTATAATTTTAGTATTATAGACTGGTATAGTTTTTGTTAATACATTTTAATTTTATATTTTCATTTTGATTTGAGTTAACTTTTAGCGAAAAACATGCAAAATGCTTAATATTATTATGAAAACAAAATGTAAATGATCAAAATGACTTGTTTTTACAAATAACTTGTGGAAGAAAATAAGAACATTCAAAAAGTTTTTTAATTTTATGTAATTTATCTACTTTTTACAGTGTGAGGGACATGCCATAATCACATTCGTACATCTAATCAAAGATAATGCTATGAAATGAGAAAAACATATTTCAAGAGACTTATCATTGTACTTGTATGTGTTTAAAAGTTTGATCATTTATATAAAACTAGGGATGCACCTGTCACAAGGAGGAGTCAGAGACGTGCGGATCCATTTGCAAGGCTTTATTAGAATAGTCGACAGGCAGGAGTAAACGCCAGAAAACAGGAACAACGTAGGTAATCCGGGAAACAGTTCAATACTCAATCAGTGGTCGCAATGGCAGGCAGCAGGAATCAACAACGGGGTACACAGTCCAGAGTCATACACAGGTAATCCAATACAGAGAAACACGCTTAGAATAATGACCATTGGAACAATTAGACTTCGCAAGGTGGCTGTGTGTGAGAGTGGCTTAAATGCAGTCAGTAAATGTGAAACAGGTGTTTGCAGCAATCAGATCAGTGGGAAATGAGGAACAGATGTGTGCAGTGATTGGTGCAGTGGCTTATGGGGATTGTAGTCCATGAAGTGTGGTGCAAGAGTTCATGATGACAGGGAAGACCAGATACGTTACATAGCCCCTCCGCAAGGAGCGGCTTCCAGACGCTCTAACCACCTTAACCATCTTGAGGGTGGTGGAGCGGAGGCGGAACAGGGGGAGGGATGGAGGGCCAGGTCCATGTAGTGGTACTGGAACCACGAAATGAGGCGGAGCCGACGGAGGGAGAAGCCATGGAGGAGGAAGGGTTGGCTCCTGCATGGGGCCGACCGACGGAGGTAGAGCCGGTGGAGCCCGAGGCGGAACCGGAGAGTCGATGGTCCTGGGCGACACAGAGGATCCGGAGGGCCAAGGCGGAACCCAAGGCTCTGGCGACCCCGGCGGAGATGGAGGTCCGGAGGTACGCAGCGGAGCCGGAGTGACAGAGGATCGAGGCTGTGCCCACGGGAGGGAGGAGGTCCACAGAGCCGGCAGGACGGAGTGACGAGGCGCAGCCGGAGGAGTAGAGTCCAGAGGCGAAGGTGGGGTGACGACTGACCGGGGCGGAGCCGGAGAGACGATGGAGCCCGGAGGAGCTGTTGGGCCGACGGCCGACAACGGAGACGAGGGAGCACAGAGCCGGGGTGGAGCCGCAGGGTCGGAGGACCGAGGTGGAGTCCAGGACTCTGAGACTGGAGGTGATGGTGAGGGGTCCTTCAGTCTGGACACCGATGGCGACTGGCAGTCCCACGGCAAGTCCTCTGCCACGAAGGTGGGATGGGGGTGAGTAGAGGGACTATCAGGAGACAGAGGTGGCAGGACTGGAGCAGCAGGGAGGGTGGGTGGGAACAGTCCATGCTTGAGCTCCGTGACCAGAACCGGGCAGACAGGAATCTCAGGACGACTGGATGTAACCAGCGGAGTCTCTGGAAAGCTGGGCGGAACCAGCGGAGGCTCTGGAATGCAGGGCTGAACCAGCGGATTGTCTGGAAGGTTGGGCGGAACCAGCGGAGTCTCTGGAAGGCGGGGCTGAACCAGCGGAGTCTCTGGAAGGCTGGGCGGAACCAGCGGAGTCTCTGGAAGGCAGGGCTGAACCAGCGGAGTCTCTGGAAGGCTGGGCGGAACCAGCGGAGTCTCTGGAAGGCTGGGCGGAACCAGCGGAGTCTCTGGAAGGCTTGGCAGAACCAGCGGAGTCTCTGGAAGACTGGGCGGAACCAGCGGAGTCTCTGGAAGGCAGGGCTGAACCAGCGGAGTGGAGCGGAGCTCTTGTGAAGCGGGCTCTGGACGACGCTCTTGTGAAGCGGGCTCTGGACGACGCTCTTGAGGAGCGGGCTCTGGAGAACTGGACGACCCCAGCGGAGATTCAGGAGGGCTGGGCGTCTCCAGCGGAGACTCTGGAAGAGCAGGCTCTGAGCGAGCGGTCACTGGAGGGCGCTCTGGCGGCGCAGTCACTGGAGGGCGCTCTGGCGGCGCAGTCACTGGAGGGCGCTCTGGCGGCGCAGTCACTGGAGGGCGCTCTGGCGGCGCAGTCACTGGAGGGCTGGTTGGGAGACCAGCTGCTCGAGCCGACAGCAGCGGTGGGTCCTCCACGCTAGAAATTAACCTTTGCCACCCCGTGGTAAAGTGTGGCTGCTGTGGTTCTGGATTAGCAGACCTCTTGTGCTGTGGCTCTTTTAAAACATCCACAGGTAACTTAGAGCCACATAGCAGCGACGCATACTGCATATAGTCCTCCACAGAACATTTAAATCCTCCTCCTGGCAACATAGACTTAGTTGGCTCATTAAGTCCCCGGCGGAATAAGTCCTTAAGGTAAGCTTCATCACGAAATGGTAACTTAAGTGACAACTCACAGAATCTGTGGACATATTCCTTAATGGGGAGATTACCTTGTCGGAGGAGCAGAAGTTGGTCGACTGGGTCCATGATGATGCTGGGGGTGAAACAAAAGCCGCTGGATCCTGGTTTGGCGAAGTCTTCTGTCACAAGGAGGAGTCAGAGACGTGCGGATCCATTTGCAAGGCTTTATTAGAATAGTCGACAGGCAGGAGTAAACGCCAGAAAACAGGAACAACGTAGGTAATCCGGGAAACAGTTCAATACTCAATCAGTGGTCGCAATGGCAGGCAGCAGGAATCAACAACGGGGTACACAGTCCAGAGTCATACACAGGTAATCCAATACAGAGAAACACGCTTAGAATAATGACCATTGGAACAATTAGACTTCGCAAGGTGGCTGTGTGTGAGAGTGGCTTAAATGCAGTCAGTAAATGTGAAACAGGTGTTTGCAGCAATCAGATCAGTGGGAAATGAGGAACAGATGTGTGCAGTGATTGGTGCAGTGGCTTATGGGGATTGTAGTCCATGAAGTGTGGTGCAAGAGTTCATGATGACAGGGAAGACCAGATACGTTACAGCACCAAAATGAAAATTCTTGGCCGAAGCCGAACAAAATTAAACACTGGACCGAATGCCAATTACCGAACAAGGTTTTTCATGTTTTTTCCCCATGTATTTTGCCAATTTTTTCACCGTTGCATAAATGAAATAGCCAATATTTGCTTTTTACAATTTTGTCTTTCACTGTATTTTTACTGTTTTTGTTTTTTAAAATGTGTATATGGTTTAATTAGTTTTATTTTTTCATCTTAGGTTATTTACTTATTTATTATTTCATTTTTATATATATATATTTTATTTCACGTAATGCTTCTTTTATTTTTTGTAAATAAAAACCCTGGATTGGATGCACTGCTTTCGACTGTTGGGCCAATAAAAAAACACATATATATATAGACACATATTGCGTTATCAACCACCTAAAATACATTAGTAACTGGGTCAAAATCACTTTAAAGTGCCTTTGAGACTTAACAACCCCCCTCCCCCTCCGAAAGAATTTGTAGTATTAAGTTGACCATAAGCTAATAGAAATGCATGTTGTTCAAGCTCCAGCACTTTTTATAAATTAACTACAAGCAGACAAAATATGCACAAACAACAAAATATGTCAACCCTGTCATAGACAAATTCAAAGTAGTATAAATATATTTTCATTACATAGTGATATAAAATCACGTCATTGTTCGGTATAATTTATTCGGCCTTTTCACTGTTTTTGCTATTTTCGGCCAAATAATTTCAGCTGCCGAACATTCGGTGCATCCCTAATTAAAACCTCAGAATTTAATTCTTTTGCATTATGGTCACTTTTAGTGATATCAACTAGGGTTGGGCGATGTCGACCAATTTGGCATCGTACGATGTCTAATGTGAAACATCGCGATGGACGATGGCATCGTCTGCGGGGGGCGGGGGTGAGGGATGGTTGTTGTTAAATAATTTATTCATAACGAATTAATTAATTGTAGCCTACCATGTCCACGAGTGCTTAATTTGAGCCGGATACTGTTCTGGAAAATGTCCGATTTTGGATTTTTGCGTTCCGGTATTTGTTTTTAAAGATCCGGAATTAACAAGTGCATTAGATCATGACAGTGCGTGCGTGCAGATGAGACAAGATCAAGCGCGGGTTTATATAAATGCATTTGGAGGATGTGTGTTGGTCCTTAACATATTTTCGACCAGTCAGCTTTTTTAAGTTCAATAACGCTCTCATTGTTTGCTTACTGCTTAACACACTCTCTCCAAACGCATTTAATGAGCAGCGGAATGTTTAGAGAGAAAGCTTAATATCGGAAATAAATAATACCAAATCAAGCGAAATATTATGTATTAACATTATAAACACTATAAACATAGCTATAAGTTAGTTACCCTGACTCCAAAACGAATGATTTAAATGTAGGGGTATTTAGAACAGAACAGAAATGAAACAAAATATATAAAGTTAAGAAACTAAAACAAAGCGAAACTAAAAATAGCGCGTTGGGCTCACGCACCTCTGTTTTTCGGCACAAATCCAAGTGTTCCAACTAGGCTTTGTATTGTATATTCGTATTTCGATGGAAAAAAAAGATACTCTTGTTTTTGTTCCAAGCTCTGGCATATTTGGTGTAGTTTATTTAATCTAATTTAATTAAAATTATTTTGATTTTTTTTCTGCTGTTTTTGTATGCCTCATTTATTAATGTAAACGAACTTTCATGTAATTCGTTAGGAGTTCACTGTAATTTGTATTGTGATCACTAACAACTTCCTTGTTATTATTTCCTCATAATAATAATAATAAAATAAGTAAAGATGCAGAAATTGAAAGCATGCATTTCATTTGGCTATATAGGGATTTAGTGTGTGTTTTTCGTGAGCGGGTTGCTGCTGCGGCGGGGGCGGGGCGGGGCGCTGCGGGGGCGGGGCGGAGGATCGCGATGCCGGCTCAGCATCGTGATGTCTATTGGCCATCGGCGATGGACGATGGCATCGTCTATCGACCCAACCCTAATATCAACCCATCTATACAACCATCTAGCAACATCCAAATACCTTAACAACCACACAAATGCAAGAAAGGCATAGACAAATATTTAATAATTCAAAATATTTAACAATTCTACTCTTTTTTTCCTCCTCTCATCATTCTCTTCCTCTTCTATTTGTTCCTCTCTCTGCTGTCCCTCTCTCTTCCTTACCCTTTATTTAATGACTGATTTGTACTGTTGCCCCTGGCAACAAGCATCCTTATTTACCTACGGTCAGTGTGATAATACGGTCAGCATGCCGCCATGACAACAGAGGAGGCTGTTGCCTGTTACCATGGCGATGTGGAATGTCATTGAGTTACAGAAATAATGAATAGGAAATGCTGCAGAAATGTTCCTAGTGGAATTGATTGAATAATCTTGTTTTTTTTTTCAAATGTCTAGTGTGTTGACGGATCAGTGTTTCTCAATCGTAGTCCTGAGGCCCTCAGCTCTCCTCATGTTTCTCTTTCTCTTTCTCATAGTATTCTTTTCTCTCTCTCCCTCATTTGTCATTCATGTCTTCTCTGTGTTGTCTATCTGGAATTTGTCCTTCACAGTTTCTCAGTCCTCCTGTATCTCGGTATCACTATCTCTCTCCATGACTAAGCACATCGCTGCGCATCGTGACATTTTACAAATGAGCTTCGTGACTCTCCAGAAAACTAGAGCGTGTCTTTTTCTCTCTCGCTCTCGCTTTCACTCCCACACTATTAAAAAGGTTTGTAATTTCAGCAGAAAAGCATGTGGAATACTACTACTGAAACCTGTTAACTGTAAGGTACCTTGCCATATAGTTTACTAGGCTATATTGCATAAATTATATAAATTTTATCATTAAATATATGAATATATGAATATATTAAATATATGAATATATATTTAACAGAGATAAGATTTCCAACACTGCATTTTTGTATATTCATACTTGTGTATTTTGAAAATGCATGATTTATCATTTATGCTGACATTATTATATATTCATATTAAGACAATATGTGCAGTAAAAACTAAATAAAATGTTAAATATGTTTTCAAGGTACATCCAATAGTTTAAGGGGAAAAAGAGGTTCCCATCATTCCATCATCATTATTTTTCTTATTTTGTTGCATATTATTGCAGAGTCTTTTATGTTACATGTTGTATTGTTACCCCTGGATTATTGCAGCAGATTTTAGTAGGTTAATGTATAGATCTGTTATTAATGAATAATCCTAATCCTACTGATCAACAACCCAACATTTGTCTGTATAGTAAATGAACAGGACAGATCACATGCAGCACTGTGCTTTTTTCATCTGCATTTTCCATGTTACATCTATAGAAATAATGCTTATTATGTATGTCTGAGTTAAACACACTATCTCAAAACATAAAACAACATAGTTTGATCATTTCATTTGATTGTATATACATTTAAAGAATGCTCTATATTTGTTTTCATCTCTCTGAGTTTTCCTGGTTTAAATCTTGTTTCTGTCAAGAACTCTTGGTTGTGTTTTATTTTAAAGTACATGTACTTGCAGTGCCCTTACCTAATAGTACTGGTAATATAAGGTAACTACACACTGCAAAAAATGCTTTTCTTACTTAGATTTTTTTGTCTTGTTTCCAGCCAAAATATCTAAAAATTCTTAAATCAAGAAGGATTTTCTAGACGAGTAAAAATTATTGTCTTGCAAAAATCTACACACTGCACCTTTAAATTATCAAGTTTAAGTTGGGAATTTTAGTCTAGCTTTAGTCAATTAAACCTTAGTTTTGAGAAATTACATCAGACATCAGACTCTTTCAACACATACATGTTAACTTTTTTATTCGAATTTATTACATTATCATAAATATAAATACACTTATAAACTGGTAAAATTCAAAAGCTTCTCTCAAAAGCTAAAAGAGTGACATTCCTAATACTAATTCCAATTTTTCTAAATTATATTTGTCTTTCCAACAACCAATGCTGTGTAGATTACTTAAAAACTGTAATCCATTAATGATTACAAATTACATAACGGTAACTGTATTTAGTAATTTAAAATATTGGATTACACAAATGTGACCTGATTCAGCAAAAAGAGTCACAGTGACCCAACTTTCATAATTGAGATTTTAGTATCAATGGAAAGAGGAGACCATAAGCTTTAAAATGATATCCTATTGAGTTTTTAAAGATATACCTATTTGAATTATGGTCGCCTGCTCTCTTTTTCCAATTGAATACCTGAAAATCGCCTTTAAAGTTTTTTTTTTTTTTTTGCCCGTTTTTTGTTGATATCTTTCAAAATCCATTGCATTTAAAGGGATAAAATATTTAATTTACAGCTTAATTTGACCAAAGATATATGTATATATATAAATGCTATTAAACCAGTCTGAAGCTCAAATTATTTTAAATTATTTTATTTGAATAAAACATCGCCAGCGAATTTAGTAAAACTTTAACAAATTTATTAGTCATATAAATACCTTTACTCAATTTTCTGGACTACAAAACTTTGTCACACTTGAAGGAGCAGGAACCGGAGTAAATGCAAATACTGATATTTATTGAAAATAATGATGAACATGGAGTAAAACAAACTGAAGTAACGATTAACGACGGACACTGGGGTGTGATCAGACGCAGACTTAAATACACAGAAACAGGGGTGTGGCTACAAACTAGATAACAAGGGGGAAATACAAATATGGGCAAGACTGAACGAAAAAAGGAGACAGAACTAAAGGGGGGGACAAGGAGTCACATATTTAGTAATGTATTCTAACTACTTTTTGATTACTTTAAGATCACTTTTGACCTAACTTGTATGAAAATTATTTTAAAAAAATTTTATCAACACCATAAAGTGCATTAAACATTATATTACACCAGGGTTTCTACCCTAAAACAGGGTTTCTCAAAGAACTGCAGAACTAATTATGTCACTTTACCATTTTCTGTGTAATTATAATCATCTGGATAGTGACTGGTGTGTGCAGTTAAATAAAACTGGAACACTTTCTGAATGTATATAAGCTGTAGGAAATTTTTAAAAGGAACACTGACAAAAATCTGAAAAAAAAAATTGTATTGTGGCCATTGTATCGTAGGTGTGAGCTCACATGTTTGTCAGTGTTTTCAGATAATCAGCATGTGTGAATGGTTACCAGGTTGCAAAGGTCAAGTAAAAAACTGGACAGAAAATGTGTCCTTATAGGAGAGAAGTTCAGATTGGAGGATTTCAACTGTTGACATCTGGCAACCCTGAGGTCTAAATGTTTTCTCTATATTTTTGTAGAAGAAAATATATAGAGTTTTTGTTTTTTTAAGCTACTCTTTAGTCTGTTTTTTTTTTTTTTTTGTCAGTGATATTATTAACAAAATGAACACTCCTAGCAGCAACATGGCAACACATTATAAAGCACTGTGCTTCCAGTCCCAGTAATTCCCAGCATCGCACTGGTGGATTCACACATTCTCTCTTTCACACACACATGCTGTTCAGTGTAATCCAGTGTGTCTCTGTAATCCACATCAGATGGCCATCATTCTAAAGCTGATCGCTACAATCCTGTGCACATTAGTTGAAGTGCAGGGCAGCAGGTTCAAAGGGTCACAGGATATAAAAGCTGAAGAGCATATGGAAATCAGCATTGAGCATTAATGCAAAGCGATTGCTATGTGCTGTTTAATATGAAACAGTGATACCAAAATAATAAACTGGCGTGAAAACAGAGATAGTAGTCATCAAGGTTATATTTAAAATGCAAGGCTATGGTTATGCACTGTGCATGGGGCATCTTAATCCATTGGTAAAACTATAATGTATATTGCATAAATAGTCTGTATATTGTGGAAACTGAATTATTTTTATTCATGTTTGTTTTTCAGATGAATCGGCCCATTCAAGTGAAGCCTGCAGACAGTGAGGGAAGAGGAGGTAAATCATTATAAATATTTTTTTATGATTTCAGTCGATCATAAAAATAGTAATATTTATAGAGTAGTACTGTGAAATTTACAGTTTAAAGTAAACATTTTCTATGTGCATATGTTAAAATGTAACTTATTTCTATGATCAAAGCTGAATTTTCAGCATCATTACTCCAGTCTTCAGTGTCACATGAGTCTTCAGAAATCATTCTGATAATTTCTAATAATTAGAAATTATTCTTGAGCAGCAAATCAGTATGTTTCTTATTATCACCAGTGCAGAAAACAGTTTGTGCATGTGTGTAAATTTAAAACAACACCATTTGTTTAAGGTAAAATACATTTTATTAGTCCGAATACTTCCAGTGGGTTTCTGATACAACCTTATATTGTTCAGTCAGTTCAGCATTATATATATATATATATAAAAAAAAATTAAATTAACTTCAAATTAAGCCATTACTGTAAAAAATAAGACATTTTAACTACTACATGTAACATTCTTAACAAATATATAGATGCACACATTAAATAGAAAATACAATACACAGAAAACAGAAAATATATTAACTTACAAAGGCCACAGTAAAGTGTTCTGAGTCAAAAAAGTGCTAAACTGGAGCAACACAAGTCTCGTTCTTCATAAAGTTTTGATAAGACAGTCTGTTTTTAAAGAAACAGAGTTAATGCACTATGTGAACATTACAAAGATTGTCTTTCTACAAAACATTCTATAAATTAACATTAAAAGCTAATGCTGTGAGTTTTCAAAGGTATAAAAGAAAGTCTCCCTTTTTTCTCACCAAAGATTTTAATTTTTTTATTTACACTGTAATATAGACTAGCTGTAACGGCTCCTGACTGTTTTCTTCTGATTAAAAGAATGATGCTTCAACTGATGTCTTAACGTTTAATATCTTCATAAGCATTATAGCCATCGCCATCTGGCTCGTATTCTCTTCACATAACGTCATGACACCGTGAAAAACTGAAACAAATAAAATAACATTCAGATACATAGTGTTTCTGTTTTTACCACAGTTCAACCAGTTGCTTCCTACTGAACCAATATCAATAAACAAAGTACATTATTGCAAATTAACAGATGAAGTCTAAACAATAAAACACATACCGTGTGCGCTTTCCAATCAGAAATACAGGAGTCATTAGAAGATATTTATATAGGCATTCTTATTAACAAACACTCGGATAGCTCTCAGCATGTGTGCATTTCTTTGTGGATCTGATTCTAAAATGGCTAGCTAGATCATGTGACAAATTCAACCAATGGTGAACGTATTTCTCCTGCAGGTGTCACCATTACACATCTTTATAGTACAATTTCCAAATGAACATTGATACATTATACCAAATTTGTGAACTAAATACTTTAACACAAAATAAATTACTGAAATGCTTAAAAGCAAATACAACCTTTTCTGCGACAGCTACACTAGCCTGTACAGTACTAGTCTCTTTCTGCCACAGAATAAAAAAAAAAAGGTTATCGCAACTTTTTATCTTGCAATTCTGACTTTTTTTTATCTCGGAATTGCAAGTTATAAAGTCCAGTTTTGAGGGGAGATGTTCTCAAAATTGCGAGTTTATATCTCACAATTTTTAACTTGCAGTCAGAATTGTGAGATATAAACTCACAATTACAAGAAAAAAAAGTCATAATTGTGAGATAAAAAGTCACAATTACCTTCATTTTTTATTTAGTGGTGAAAATAGGCTTCCATACTGTAGACGTAAACTCACATGCAGACGGAAACCGTCATGAGTTATTCAATACTTCTGAAACGATCTTTCAGAGCAACATTTAATGCTAAAATGAACTACACTCATTGTTGAATGTTGATCGTTTAGATTACATTTGGATGTAAATGTGGTCCTGCTTCTTACACCATGTCTTGACTACAAAAGACCCAACAAGATTCCAGCGACAAGCAATTTGTCTGTTCACATAAGACATGAAGCAACAGTGTGACGCGACAGACTCACAGTCATTCAGAACCACAGAAGCACATTGCACTCCCCACAAAAAAGTTTACAATCTAATTCATAAATATATAACTGTTTTTAGATTACTTAAAACTACATAGTGAGCGACTGATACCATCTTCGTCGTGGAAAACACTTGCTGGTTTGTATTGTCGCTCTGTTGTTGCTTTCAGCATGGCTATAAATGTCACACAATATGATATTTAAACTCCCATCAGACACATTTAACATTAAATAAAGCACATAATTTAGTAACTGAGATTATTTGTTACACAACAGAAAGACTTGAAAGATCAAATGAGCCTGATATTTACACTATTGCTTGAGGAGACTGTGAAACTGGCCTAGGTGTTCGTATCTTCACAGTTTAAAAAAAGGCCCTGGTGTTGGAATTCTTATTTTCCATGAAGTTGCTCTCCTGAACAGGATGAGTAACCACTGACTGACTTTCATTGGTGGGTGATGTTGTGCTGACATGAGACATCAGCATAGAGTCATTTTCAGTGGCGTCATCCTCACTATTCTGATTGGCTGTATCGGAGGTTGATAGGCATTTGCGTAGTTTCATGGTGATACGGTATATCACAAAGGCTGTAACAAAGATATATAGTGGAAATGTAGTGCCTAAACCAATGGTGAGGTTCTTATAGAGAATGCAGTTCCAGTCTGCCTGGTCTCCTGGACCGGAGCCTTTCTCTGTGTGAATCAAACAACAGAAATTAACTTAGAGATTGTAAATGCTTTTTTCAGATTGAAAATATGGTGATTGTTATTATGCTGAAGCCGATTGGTAACATGACATATGTGACCCTGGACCACAAAACCAGTCATAAGGTTAAATTTTACAAAACTGAGATATATACATCATATGCTCAATAAATAAGCTTTCTATTGATGTATAGTTTGTTAGCATAGGACCATATTTGGCCGAGATACATCTATTTGAAAATCTGGAATCTAAGGGTGCAAAAAAATCAAAATACTGAGAAAATCACCTTTAAAGTTGTCCAAATTAAGTTCTTAACAATGCATATTACTAATCAAAAATTACATTTTGATAGGTTTACAGTAGGAATTTTACAAAAAATCTTCATGGAACATGATCTTTACTTAATTTCCTAATGATTTTTGACATAAAAGAAAAATCAATAATTTTGACCCATACAATGTATTTTGGGCTATTGCTACTAATATACCCCAGCGACTTAAGACTGGTTTTGTGCTCCAGGGTCACATATAATATTTAAGTGCAATAATAAGTACCCAACACAAGCTACTGAATGTAGAAAATGTAACATTTCTTAATGAGGGCTCAATGAAAATTACTCATTATATTTAAGCTTCATGCTTGTCTTTGTCAATATATAAACAATGTATGAAGCCTACATTTTTTGTACAGCTGCTTTGCAACGATTTGTATTGTGAAAAGCGCTATACAAATAAACTTGAATTGAATTGAATATATCTTAAACTTTTAAAGGAAAACATTGTCTCTTTTCACCATTTAAGCCCACCTTATGTGTTTCAATGAGGAGTCCCTCGAATTACAAACTTTGATACATTTTCTAAATTAAAGTGTTTAATAAGTTCTTTGTGTGCTGTAACCTTACTAACCTTTTGCCTTACCTTACTGACTACCTTAATTTACAACTATATTTAGATATTTAGGCCTTCAAATGACACACTGTGTAGCACCATTATATAATTGGTGTCTGCTAATGTTTGATCATACATAAATCGTAGAGGCATGTTGGCTTTACCATAAGGGCACAGTAAGCAAAACAGTTTGGAGTGGACAGAAAATCTTTTCGGGAGTGAGTGAAGGCCAAGATCTGAGTTGATGCTAATCAGGGATGGGAGACCTTCCTCAGTTCAGTGATAGTGGAGCAATATTTCAGAGTGTCTTTATTTAGACTGTAAGCAAGAAGGTTCAATTTTATTACTACACTCTTAAAAATAAAGTTGCTTCACTATGCCTTAGAAGAACCTTTATTGTCTAAATGGTTCCATAAAGAACCTTTAACATCTGAAGAACCTTTCTGTTTCACAAAAGGTTCTTTGTGGAGAAAGAAGGTTCTTTAGAATATAAAAAGATAAGAAAGGGATGGTTATTTATAGAAACTTTGACTGAATGGTTCTTTGTGGAACCAAAAATGGTTCTTCTATGGCATCGCTGTGAAGAACCTTTTAAATCACCTTTATTTTTAAGAGTGTAGAGGTGATGAGCGCAAGCAAACAGTAGTAAAAATAATTTTTAAAACACATCAGTGAATAAATATATTGATGTACATTTTTAAAATCAATATGTTTTTTTCTTTTTATATTTTGTGAATAAATCATGAGGTGGGCTTAAATGGTACTAAGGTACCAATTAAGCCCATGCCAGACTTTTGACATTATTCATAAAATATCTTCATCTACTACTTTAATTAATTAATACATTTTCAAATTAGAAATAAATCTTGCATTTTAACAATTGATTTTTTGGATTGTCAATATCTATGAAAAACACATACACTTCGATTTCGGTAGTCTTAATGCGTACACTTACACTAACCCTAAGTTTTCCAGTCAGTCTTACCGTTCACATCCAGCACACTGGCATGTGGGTCTCCTTTAACTGTTTCATCATCCACAAAGCAGCGGTATGTTCCAGCATCTGCTTTGCGTACACCAGTGATGGTCAAAGAGAGATCGCCAGTTTTGAAGCAGTCCTTCTTCAGCGATGCTCTTCCCTCGTAGCCTTCGCTAAGATTCATGGATCCGTCCATCTTGGAGTGCAAAACCATTTCGTTGTTATGCAGCCACGTCACATCTTTGGCACTGTCAGCATAACAGTTGAGGGTGATGTTGTCCGTCTCTTCCACCCTTACGTTTACAGCATCTATAGGGAATGTGATTTAAATCAAATCAGTCAATATGCGCTGATGATCTACTTAAGTACTCTACCAGTCAAAGGTTTGATGAACTCTATATGTTCACAGAGGCTGCATTTATTTGTTTAAAAAACTGTAATATTGTGAAATATTATTATCTCTATTACCTCTGTGAATGTATATTCAAAAGTAATTGATTGCTGTGATCAAAGCTGAATTATCAGTGTCACATGATCCTTCAGAAATCTAATATTCTAAGATGCTGATTTGCTGCTCAAGAAACATTTCTGATCATTATCAATGTTGAAAACAGTTGTGTTGGCCACAATTTTTGTGGAAACCATGATATATTATCATTTTACATAAATGAAATAATACTTTTATTTAGCAAGCATACATTAAATTGATCAAATCTTCACTGAAGACATTTATGTTCTAAATTATAAATAAATTTCAAATAAAAGGTGCTTTTATCACATTCTATTTATGAAAGAATCCTCAAAATGTTTCATGCTTACCACAAACAAAAACATAAAAAAGAAAAATCTTAATTATTCCAAACGTTTGACTGGTAGAGTAAAAATCAGATATAGTGAAACTTACACAAAACATCCAGCTTATTCTGAGTTTTAACCCCATCACAGATGAACTCATAGCACCCCTGGTCACTGTAGTTTGCTGATTTGAGGAGCAGGTGGTTGTCTTTACATCTGAATTCTTCCTCAAAACCTTTTTCAGGCAGGCATGTGCGGTTTTTGTATGTGGCGATAGTGGCGTCTGTGGAGAGTTTCTTTTTCCATTCAGCGTGAGGACAGGCACTTGCATTACCAGGGAATGTGTACGATTGGTTTAGTAACGTGAAGCCAGACGGAATACTCTGGCAGAATGTTCCTGAAACAAAATCACAGAAGAGATAAACGCTCTAAGGGAATTTTGGTTACGCTTTTTAAAGGTGTCATTATTAAGGTGTAATTAAAAAATAAGCACTGAGTATTATTAATTAACGGTACTGTTTTAAAAAGATTTTTTATTGGCATCTGTGCAAACTCTAACATCCATGAAAACTTTCCATTGCACAAAAGGTTCTTTAGATGATTAAAATATTCCTCGCCCTAAGAATTTAATGGTTCTTAGGTCTTAGATCTGTTCACTGAAATGTTTTTTGAGGAACCAAAAATCCTTGCTGCGATAAACATTCCTTTGTATCATTTAATTTTAAGAGTGTACTAATATACAGTAGGTTTAAGGTAGGATTGATTTGGGATGAGTTGATTGTAATTTTTCAGTTAATCACAATTTACTGTTATTACTATACATTTAAGTAAAACAAGTAACAGTGTCACTGTAAAATAAAGTGTTACTGTGAATTCAAGGCAAAAAGCAAGGCAAACGTGCTGTGTAGTAAACAGATATACAGCTATACATATGCATGCATTTGAATTGCAAGAAAATGATAATACCTTAATATATCCTTAACTATAACCGAGCAGATGGAACTTGCCTTTTTGGGAAAGGGGTGTGGCAGTACTTAAATGCCTGTCTAAGCTGTTAGCCAATCATAACGCACTGGGACAGCTAACCAATCACAACACATTTCATTTTACGAAAAGGTGGGCCTTCGTCAAACCGAGAAATAATTGAGCCATTTGTGCCAGGATGGGGAGAAAGCTATTGTAATAATGTAAATTATGTGGGAAAAAATGCATTTTTCTAACCACCAAGCATGAGAGCATGTTCTAGTGCACCTCCAAAACAAAATAAAGACTTTGTAAACGAGCATAATAGGACCCTAACCCTACATGCAATCAAGTTTCCCAGCCTTACCGTTCACATCCAGCACACTGGCATGTGGGTCTCCTTTAACTGTTTCATCATCCACAAAGCAGCGGTATATTCCGGCATCTGCTTTGCGTACACCAGTGATGGTCAAAGAGAGATCGCCAGTTTTGAAGCAGTCCTTCTTCAGCGATGCTCTTCCCTCGTAGCCTTCTCTAAGATTCATGGATCCGTTCATCTTGGAGTGCAAAACCATTTCGTTGTTATGCAGCCACGTCACATCTTTGGCATTGTCAGCATTACAGTTGAGGGTGATGTTGTCCATCTCTTTTACCCTTACGTTTACAGCATCTATAGGGAACGTGATTTAAATCAAATCAGTCAATGGCTATGCCCTGATGATCTACTTAAAGGGATAGTTCACCCAAAAATGAAAATTGGATGTTTATCTGCTTACCCCCAGGGCATCCAAGATGAAGGTGACTTTGTTTCTTCAGTAGAACACAAACAAAGATTTTTAACTCAAACTGTTGCAGTCTGTCAGTCATATAATGGCAGTCAATGGGCACCAAACCCTTGAAAGTAAAAAAAAAAACATGCACAGACAAATCCAAATTACACCCTGCGGCTTGTGATGATACATTGATGTCCTAATACAGTATTTATATAATTTTTTACCCTTGATACACAGCAATATTCAACTATCCGGCTCGTTACATGTGTACACGCTTTGGCGTAGTATACGCAAACACCGGAAGGGGAAATCGGTGAAAAGTCCCGGATGAGTTTGCGCAAGCAGACACAATCTTTTAACTTTAAATCGGTTTGAACAATCAGGATAAGCGCAAGTAATTACCATTTTGAATAGCCGAACTGAACTCGTGCTCAGGACAAATGGACATTGCAGTGGATCAGAGGTAAATAACGATATAAATACTGTTCAGTTTCTCGCAAAAAAACAATCGTTTCGTGTATTAGGACATCAAAGTATCGTCACAAGCTGCAGGGTATAATTTGGATTTGTCTGTGCTTGTTTTGTTTTTTTTACTTTCAAGGGTTTGGTGCCCATCCACTGCCATTATATGACTGACATACTGCAAAGGTTTGAGTTAAAAATCTTTGTTTGTGTTCTGCTGAAGAAACAAAGTCACCTACATCTTGGATGCCCTGGGGGTAAGCAGAGAAACATCAAATTTTCATTTTTGGGTGAATTATCTCTTTAAGTACCTTTATTATACACTACCAGTCAAAGGTTTGAGGCAATTATGATTTAAAAATTTTTTTAAAACAGACTCTATGTTCACAGAGGCTGTGTTTATTTGTTTGAAAACAGTAAAAACAGTAATATTGTGAAATATCATTATCTCTATTACCTCTGTGAATATATATGCAAATGTAATTGATTGCTGTGATCAAAGCTCAGTGTCACATTATCTAAGATGCTGATTTGCTGCTCAAGAAACATTTCTGATTATTATCAATGTTGAAAACAGTTGTGCTGCCCAAAATGTCTGTGGAAACCATGATATATTACCATTTTAAATAAAAGAAATGATACTTTTATTAAGTGAGGATACATTAAAGTAATCAAATTTTCAGTGAAGAGATTTATGTTATAAATAATTTCTATTTCAAATAAATGGTGCTTTTGTTACATTGTTTTTATCAAAGGATCCTGAAAAGTTTCAAGGTTTACACAAACAAAAATATAAAAAAGAAAAATCTTAATTATTCCAAACGTTTGACTGGTAGCGTAAAAATCAGATATAGTGAAACTTACACAAAACATCCAGATGAATCAGATTCTTAACTCCGTCACAGATGAACTCATAGCGCCCCC
This sequence comes from Garra rufa, assembly GCF_049309525.1. Lineage (NCBI taxonomy): Eukaryota > Metazoa > Chordata > Actinopteri > Cypriniformes > Cyprinidae > Garra > Garra rufa. Next base: position 44,553,142 of record NC_133369.1, read on the forward strand.
GGTCATTGTAGTTTGCTGATTTGAGGAGCAGGTGATTGTCTTCACATCTAAATTCTTCCTCAAAACCTTTTTCAGGCGTGCACATATGGTTTTTGTATGTGGCGATGGTTATAGTGGCATCTGTGGAGAGTTTCTTTTTCCATTCAGCGTGATGACAGCCGATGCCGTTATGGGGAAATCTGTACGGTTGGTTCAATAATGTAAAGCCAGACGGAATACTCTGGCAGAGCGTTCCTGAAACAAAATCAAAGAAGAGATAGACACTCTAAGGGAATTTTGTTTACACTTTGTAAAGATGTCATTATTACAGTGTAATAACACTGCAAAAAATGCTTTTCTTACTTAGATATTTTGGCTGAAAAAAGAAGTCTTGTTTTCAGCCAAAATATCTAAAAGGAGTTTCTAGACGAGTAAAAATTATTGTCATGTTTTCAGAAAAAACAAGACAAAATTAAATGTGTTTTTGCTTGAAACAAGCTAAATAATCTGCCAATGGGGTAAGAAAAATAATCTTGTTTTCTGTTTGAAATAGGATTTTTTTTTCTTACCCCATTGGCAGATTATTTTGCTTGTTCTAAGCAAAATACTTAATTTTGGCTTGTTTTTTCTGAAAGCAAGAAAATTATTTTTACTTGTCTAGAAAATCCATCTTGATTTAAGAATTTTTAGATATTTTGACTGAAAACAAGACAAAAAAATCTAAGTAAGAAAAGCATTTTTTGCAGTGTAAAAAAAGAAGCACTGAGTATTAGTAATTAAAAATACACCTATAAAAAGGTTCTTTGTTGGCATCTGCGCAAACTCTAACATCCATGAAACGTTTCCATTGTACAAAAGATTCTTTATAGTGGAAAAAAAAAATCCTTGCTGCAATAAACATCCCTTTGGATCCTTTAATTTTAAGAGTGTACTAATATGCAGTAGGTTTAGAGTAGGATTTAGTTTGATTTAGGATTAGTTGATTGTCATTTTTCAGTTGATCACAATTTACTGTTATTACTATAGTACGTTTAAGTAAAATATGCAACAGTGACACTTAAAATAAAGTGTTACTGGGGATTCAAGGCAAAAAGCAAGGCAAACATACTGTATAGTAAACAGATATACAGCTATACATATGCATGCATTTGAATTGCAAGAAAATAACTGCTTAGCCAAATACATATAAAATATGCTTAGTTTTGTAGTACTGAAAATTATACTGTATGAAGAAACAATAACATACAAATTAATAATGGTGAAGACAAAAAAGAGAAGGCTTACCTTTGTAAAAAACAACCATAAAAGCCAAAATCAGAATAGCTTTCATTGCGATGCACTGAAACACACATCAGCAAATAACGTTAGATATTACGTCAGCCTCATGCTCAGCTTATAGATTTATGAGGCAAGATGGTAAGTCGATTAGCTGCAGATTTATTAAACTTAAACACTCACAAATCATGACTGTAAATTTTAGTAATGCATAATTAATCAGATTTTTTTTTTACCTGCATTGTTGAACACAATGGCCTGATGTGCTCACAGGCCTCTGGATCGACAACGTGACTGATGCAAGACCAGATGTTTATTTAATCTCAGCAAAATCACTCAGTAGCAACAATATAAAGACTCTAAATATAGATAAGGCTCTTGCTAGAGCTGTTGAAGTTTTCTAATGAGTCAGTTCTATTGTGATGCTATTTTTGATAATGGCTTGTAGCTTCCTCTTCCGTATTGTGACCAATATGCGCAGTTTGGAACACAACCCAAATGAAGCTCCTCCCCAAAAGAGTGCTTATGGCAAGGCATTTGAACATTTAAATTAAAATTTTAAAAGAGACTAAAAAGTCTTGTTTATTTTAGTTTCAATTGTTAATTGTACTTGTATTCTTTATCATTGTAGAATTTAATTAAACAGTGACCACTGGGTCTTTTACTAGAAAATATAAATACAAGTACTTTTAAAAAAGTTAACTTATTCTAAGTTTAGTAGGCACTCATAATATTTCTAGTAGCTTTTCTCCATATTATGCACACAATGTTAAATAGTAATGCAGCAAAAGACAGACGTGAGATTTTTCTGTTTCAATGTTTTATACTAAATACAATTTAAGCAATAGATCTTAAATCAGCCTGCCGTATAGTGAGAGCCGCATGCACTGTGTTGCATTACTACTAAATAAATAGCAGGAATAGTGATGTGGTGACATCAGAGGCATGTTGCAACACATTCACAGTGAGTGTTGTATTAGTGAAAGTAATCTCTCAAGTATGACAACACACACACACACTGTTCATATTTCAGCCCTGCCCTCTTCTGGAGACTGACAGTACTGCAGCACTGTTGACATTACTGACACACTTCACACAAACCTGGAATTGAAATAAAGTCAGATACATGATGCTGAATAACTGAGGACAAATTCTCTCCTTTTTACTCTTTTTAGAGGATAGAAAGCTGTTTGTGGGGATGCTGGGAAAGCAGCAGTCTGATGAGGATGTGAGGAAGATGTTTGAGCCGTTCGGTAGCATCGATGAGTGTACAGTACTGAGAGGACCTGACGGCACCAGCAAAGGTCTGTTAAAGGAATAGTTCAACCAAATATGAAAATATGCTCAAAATGTGCTTACCCTCAGGCCAAGATGTAGATGAGTTTGTTTCTTCATCACATTTGGAGAAATGCACTGAAAAAAAAATGCTTTTCTATGAGCCAAAATATCTAAAAATTCTTAAATCAAGAAGGATTTTCTAGATGAGTAAAAAAATTCTTGTTTTCATAAAAAGGTGTTTTTGCTTAGAAAAGGCTAAATAATCTGCCAATAGGGTAAGCATAATATCTTATTTTAAACAAGATTATATTTGCAGTGTTGTTACTTCAACACATTTGGAGAAATGTAGTATTGCATAACTTGCCCACCAAAGGATTTTGCAGTGAATGGGTGCCGTCAGAATGAGAGTCCAAACAGCTGATAAAAACAACACAATCATCCATAAGGAATCCATACGTGTTCTTTAAACATTAAACTGTTGCTTCTGGCTAAAATACAATTTCTCCATTTATAATAATGCTTCCTCCAGTGAAAAAGTTGTCTGGTCTGAATCAGGAGAGAAATCTGCACAGATCAAGCATAGTTTACAAGCCCAAACAGCTCTGAACATATATGTGGCTGGATATATTTTTTTTTTTACTAGAAGTGTTATTATGTTTTATTCACTAATGTTTTAAAGTTTGAAAATGTCGTAATGATCGATTTGTTTCTTATAAACACACCCCGCTGGGCTTCTCCAAATGTTAACTGATGGACTAAAGTGGTATGGATTACTTGTGGATTTTTGTGATGTTTTTATCAGCTGTTTGGACTCTCATTCTGACGGCACCCATTCACTGCAGAGGATCCGTTGGTGAGCAAGTGATGCAATGCTACATTTCTCCAAATCTGATGAAAAAACTAATTCATCTACATGTTGGATCATCTAAAAGAGAGACCATTTTCATCACATTTGGAGAAATGTAGTATTGCAGGATTTTGCAGTGAATGGGTGCCGTCAGAATGAGAGTCCAAACAGCTGATTAAAACATTACAATCATCCATAAGGAATCCATACGTGTTCTTTAAACAACAAACTGTTGCTTGTGGCTAAAATACAATTTCTCCATTTATAAAAGCGCCTCCTCCAGTGCAAAAAAAGTTGTCTGGTCTGAATCAGGAGAGAAATCTGCACAGATCAAGGACTGTTTACAAGCCAAAACAGCTCTGAACATATATATGGCTGGATTTTGATGATGAGAGACAACAGATGATTTATTTATTTATTTTTTTGACTAGAAGAAGTGTTATTATGGATTATTGACTCATGTTTTAAAGTTAAAAATGTCTTAAGGGGAGAGACACTGCAGGCAAAAACACATTTTTTTCATGCACCTGTCAAGTTTGAGATTTTGGGCTTTTTGGTGTTTCATAAAAAAAAATTCAGACTAGTGGAAAGAAAACACCCAAAAGACACTGTTAAATCTATTTGTGTCAATAGATTTAAATTACAATCCATATTTTTAAAGGCTGTTTTCTCAAAATGAGTTTTTTCTCCTACACTGATGCATAAACCTCCACTTCAGTAGCACTTACACTTACCTGTCTATATCCTGAAGGTTTTTACAGAGGGATTTGTTAATATATAATTAGCTTGATTTTTCTCTCAAAATATATAATTCGCTTTTTATTCTCTCAAAAATGGTAAAAAACACATTGTTTTCTGTCTGTTCTAAGTTTTTTTCTGAATTATGGAGTGACAAAATGAGATACCCAAAATTCCCTCTGTAACAACATTTGACGCTAATATGTCAACAAAAAAAATAAACAAGAATTTTGAAACTGACTTCATCCAGTGTTTAGATTTTTGTACTAGAAATGTATGCAAGTTAGCACACACTTTATTAAATAATGCCTTATTTGCATATTTAAACCTAACATTTTAGAAAACTCGTAATACAATTTTTTTTTTTGCAATTATCAGTGTAATCGATCAACTGGGTAAATGAGGTGATAACTATTAGTTAATTTTTTTTTACCCTATTCACTATGGAAGCAGATTAGTCTCATTAATAATTCACGCACAATACACGATGCACACATGCGTGTCCCAATTCACGTGCACGAAAAAAATATATATATTCACAAAAAAAATTCACGTGCAAAAAATAAGAATATAAATTCATAAAATACGTTTCACAAGTTGCAAAACACAATTCACAGATTTACAACTGTGTACAACAATTTTGAATGTTTAAAAATCACGAGTGTATCACGGACTGTGAGTGTGTGAATAGCTTTTTTACGTGTGTATTTTTTAGACTTGCGTGTGTGTTTTTGAGACTCTCCTGGCAGCGAACTCCTCCCATGCGGGTCACACGTACACTTTAGCCAATCAGATTTGAGCCTGTCGATCGACCAATCATAACCCGCTGTGGGCGTGCCTATCTTACGTTACGTCATCCGTCATTTTGCAATTTGTGAAACGTATTTTATGAATTTATATTCTTATTTTTTGCACGCGAATTTTTTTTGTGAATATATATATTTTTTTCGTGCACGTGAATTGAGACACTCATGTGTGCATCGTGTATTGTGCGTGAATTATTAATGAGACTAATCTGCTTCCATAATTCACCTGCAGTGTCTCGCCTGATCGATTTGTTTCTTACAAACATGCAACGCTGGCCTTCTCAAACTGATTGACTAAAGTGGTACAGATTACCTGTGAATTATTGCAATGTTTTTATTAGCTGTTTGGACTCTCATTCTGACGGCACCCATTCACTGCAGAGGATGCATTGGTGAGACAGTGATGCAATGCTACATTTCTCCAAATCTGATGAAGAAACAAACTCATCTACATGTTGGATCATCTAAGGGAGATTGTGTGTTACAGAACACAAACTCATTCTCCTGCACATAATCTGATGTTTGTGTTGTTTTGACAGGTTGTGCGTTTGTGAAGTTCCAGAGTCATTCAGAGGCCCAGTCTGCCATTAACAGCCTGCATGGGAGCCGAACTTTACCTGTGAGTGAGTCCTCCTCTCTCCTCTGTCCTCCCAGTCTCTCCTCCTCTGCTGTCTGCTGTAATCTCTGTCTGTCTGTGCTCAGGGCGCCTCCTCCAGTCTGGTGGTGAAGTTTGCGGACACAGAGAAGGAGCGTGGGATGCGGCGCATGCAGCAGGTGGCCTCGCAGCTCGGCGTCTTCAGTCCGGTGACGCTCAACATTAACGCATATAATGCCTACACACAAGCAGTGAGTATCACACACACATCTGGATTCATTAAAGTGACATTTCTAATGGTACAAAAGATTTCAGTTTCAAATAAATGCTGTTCTTTTGAACTTTCTGTTCAACCGTGAATGCTGAAAAATAAAATGTATCAAAGTTTCCACATTGATAATAATCATAAATGTTTCTTGAGCAGCAAATCAGCATATTAAAATGATTTCTGAAGGATCATGTGACACTGAAGTGTGATCACAGAAATTGATTACATTTCAATATATATTCACATAGAAAAGAGCTTTTTGAAATTGTAATAATATTTCACAATATCTTACTATGTTTTTGTACAAATAAAAGCCTTGGTGAGCAGAAGAGTCTAAAGTCTAAATTTTAAATAGTTTCCATAATAATTATAATAGTAGCACTGTATTATTTTATTAATAAACAAATTTTCTTTTTTGAAACTGTGTCCCCTGTACATATTTACAGTATTTGACCTTATTAGCGAGCCAAGTAAACTAGATAAAAAAAAAGCTCATCAAGGCAGACCAACTTTAAGTTGGCTTGAGAAAGCCGGATCAAAGAGTTTGAAAAAGTTTGAAGAAGTTTTTAGAAGTTTCAAAAGTTGTAGATTTTTTTCAGTCTGAAAAAGATTGAAGTTTGAAGTAGTTTTAGATAGATGGATGGATAGATAGCATGATTAGCAAGTTACTAGCATGATTATCATGTTGCTACCATGATTAGCATGTTGTTATCATGTTTCTAACATGAGTAGCATGCTACTAGTGTTTTGCTAACATGTTTCTAGCATGATTAACAATGCACTCTCATGTTTCCAGCATGATTAGCAAATTACTAACATGTTGCTAGCATGATTTGCATGTTGTTAACATGTTTCCAGCCTGATTAGCATGTTAACATGTTTCTAGCATGATTAGCATGTTTGTACATTATTGGCATGTTTCTAGCATGTTTCTAACATGATTAACTATGTTACTAGTGTGTTGTTAGCATGTTTATCATTTTGATAGCATGTTTCTAACATGATTAGCAAGTTATTAGCATGTTACTAGCATGATTAACATTTCGTTAGCATGTTTCTAGCATGTTTCTAACATGATTTGCATGTTACTAGTGTGTTGTTAGTAACAAGTTAGCATGATTAATATTTTGATTGCATGTTTCTAACATAATTAGCAAGTTATTAACATGTTTCTAGCATGGTTAACAAGTTATTAGCATGTTACTAGCATGATTAATAAGTTATTAGCATGTTACTAGCATGATTAACATTTCGTTAGCATGTTTCTAACATGTTTCTAACATGATTAGCATGTTACTAACGTGTTGCTAGCATGATTAGAATTTCGCTAGCATGATGTTAGCATTACTAGCTTGTTTGTAGCATGATTAACAAGTTATTAACATGTATCTAGCATGATTAACATTTCGTTAGCATGTTTCTAACATGATTAGCATGTTACTAAGATGTTGCTAGCATGATTAGAATTTCGCTAGCATGATGTTAGCATTACTAGCCAGTTTCTAGCATGATTAACAAGTTATTAACGTGTATCTAGCATGATTAACAAGTTATTAGCATACTTAGCATTTTGTTAGCATGTTACTAACATGTTGCTAGCGTGATTAGAATTTCGCTAGCATGATGTTAGCATTACTAGACTGTTTCTAGCATGATTAACAAGTTATTAGCATGCTTAGCATTTCGTTAGCATGTTACTAACATGTTGCTAGCGTGATTAGAATTTCGCTAGCATGATGTTAGCATTACTAGACTGTTTCTAGCATGATTAACAAGTTATTAGCATGCTTAGCATTTCGTTAGCATGTTACTAACATGTTGCTAGCGTGATTAGAATTTCGCTAGCATGATGTTAGCATTACTAGACTGTTTCTAGCATGATTAACAAGTTATTAGCATGCTTAGCATTTCGTTAGCATGTTACTAACATGTTGCTAGCGTGATTAGAATTTCGCTAGCATGATGTTAGCATTACTAGACTGTTTCTAGCATGTAACATGCCAAAAGTTTTGAGAATGACACAAATATTAGTTTTCACAAAGTTTGCTGCTCAACTGCTTTTAGATCTTTGTTTCAGTTGTTTCTGTGATACTGAAATATAATTACAAGCACTTCATATGTTTCAAAGGCTTTTATCGACAATTACATGACATTTATGCAAAGAGTCAGTATTTGCGGTGTTGGCCCTTCTTTTTCAGGACCTCTGCAATTGGACTGGGCATGCTCTCAATCAAGTTCTGGGCCAAATCCTGACTGATAGCAACCCATTCTTTCATAATCACTTCTTGGAGTTTGTCAGAATTAGTGGGTTTTTGTTTGTCCACCGCCTCTTGAGGATTGACCACAAGTTCTCAAGGCCATGGACCCAAAATGTCAACGTTTTGGTCCCCGAGCCACTTAGTTATCACTTTTGCCTAATGACACGGTGCTCCATCGTGCTGGAAAATGCATTGTTCTTCACCAAACTGTTGTTGGATTGTTGGAAGAAGTTGCTGTTGGAGGGTGTTTTGGTACCATTCTTTATTCATGGCTGTGTTTTTGGGCAAAATTGTGAGTGAGCCCACTCCCTTGGATGAGAAGCAACCCCACACATGAATGGTCTCAGGATGCTTTACTGTTGGCATGACACAGGACTGATGGTAGCGCTCACCTTTTCTTCTCCGGACAAGCCTTTTTCCAGATGCCCCAAACAATCGGAAAGAGGCTTCATCGGAGAATATGACTTTGCCCCAGTCCTCAGCAGTCCATTCGCCATACTTTTTGCAGAAGATCAATCTGTCCCTGATGTTTTTTTTTGGAGAGAAGTGGCTTCTTTGCTGCCCTTCTTGACACCAGGCCATCTTCCAAAAGTCTTGGCCTCACTGTGTGTTCAGATGCGCTCACACCTGCCTGCTGCCATTCCTGAGTAAGCTCTGCACTGGTGGCACTCCGATCCCGCAGCTCAATCCTCTTTAGGAGACCATCCTGACGCTTGCTGGACTTTCTTGGACGCCCTGAAGCCTTCTTAACAATGCAGTGGAAAGTTTTTTTCGGGATTAAGTTAATTTTCATGGCAAAGAAGGACTATGCAATTCATCTGATCACTCTTTATAACATTCTGGAGTATATGCAAATTGCTATTATAAAAACTTAAGCAGCAATTTTTCCAATTTCCAATATTTATGTAATTCTCAAAACTTTTGGCCACGATTGTATATATAAACACAAAAGGCAATACAATTTAAAATAAAAAACTGTTGCAATAAAAATCAACTGTGTAGCATTATCTTTTTCCTCTTTCTCTCTCTCTGTCTCAGCTGCTTCAGCAGCAGGCCCTTGCGGCACAGTCAGCGTATCTATCACCTGTAGCGACAGTAGCGGCGGTGCAGATGCAGCAGATGGCAGCACTCAATGCTAACGGCATCATAACTGCATCCATCACTCCCTCTTCAGGTGATTACCACCAGCAGCAAGTATCTTCACTGCAAAAAATGCTTTACTTACTTAGATTTTTTGTCTTGTTTTCAGTCAAAATATCTAAAAATTCTTAAATCAAGAAGGACTTTCTAGATGAGTAAAAATTATTTTCTTGTTTTCAGAAAAAACAAGTGAAAATTAAGTGCATTTTAGCTTGAAACAAGCTAAATAATCTGC